>NC_086129.1:2245000-2250000 GCF_963921235.1 Mobula hypostoma | reverse complement strand
AAGGGCCATATCTAACTCCCTCTTAAATATAGCCAATGAACTGGCCTCAACTGTTACCTGTGGCAGAGAATTCCACAGATTCACCACTCTCTCTGTATTGCATTGAACTGCTGCTGCTAAGTTAACAAATTTCACGTCACATGCCGGTGATGGTAAACCTGATTCTGATACCCTTTGACCCTGTTGGGCACGGGTGACCCTACCAAGGGCCAAAGCTCAAAGCCCTGGCTCCGGATAGCTGTAGCCCTCTGGGTCACCGAGGGGCGCAGACCTCCAAACCCTACGGCAAGGTTGCCGTCCTCTGGGAGGGGCAGCGTTCAGTGCCAACTTCAATATCACTGGCGTGCTTTCACAGCGAAGCTCGGGAACATGAGAGGTTACTGAATATTCCCGCTGCAGGGAGAGAGAGGTGAGAGGGATGGCGGTAACGGAGACGGGGAGGACAAAGGCCCGCAGGTCTGATGAAGGGAGAGAAGCGTTCATGGAGGTGTTTGGAAGCGAGCTGGGGGTGGGGGAGGAACGGTGGCAGGTGAAGGTCACTGAGCAATGGAAGGTGTTTCCATGGTCACTGACTTTCGGCAGTCACCGTGGCAACAGAGAAAACATGGCAGCTGATACTGATAGAGGAATAGGCCCTGACCAAGCACGGGGGGAAAACAGCTCTTCTTCAGAACCAGGAGCAGATTTATAATCAAAGATTACATTCTGAAAAACTCAAAGATAAAGATTATCTCTCTATGTCACATGTGCATCACAACATGTAGTGGGGTGTATGGGGGGGGGGTGAAGGGGCTTGTCCTGTCCATTCTGGGACAGTGTTGGGTGTGTGGGATGTCTGGGGAGGGGTAACACCTCTGGTGAAGGGGCTTGTCCTGTCCATTCTGGGACAGTGTCGGGTGTGTGGGGTGTCCAGGGAGAGGTAACACCTCTGGTGAAGGGGCTTGTCCTGTCCATTCTGGGACAGTGATGGGTGTGTGGGATGTCCAGGGAGGGGTAACACCTCTGGTGAAGGGGCTTGTCCTGTCCATTCTGGGACAGTGTTGGGTGTGTGGGATGTCTGGGGAGGGGTAACACCTCTGGTGAAGGGGCTTGTCCTGTCCATTCTGGGGCAGTGTCGGGTGTGTGGGGTGTCCGGGGAGGGGTAACACCTCTGGCGAAGGGGCTTGTCCTGTCCATTCTGGGACAGTGTCGAGTGTGTGGGATGTCCGGGGAGGGGTAACACCTCCGGTGAAGGGGCTTGTCCTGTCCATTCTGGGACAGTGTCGGGTGTGTGGGATGTCCGGGGAGGGGTAACACCTCTGGCGAAGGGGTTTGTCCTGTCCATTCTTGGACAGTGTCGGGTGTGTGGGGGTGTCCGGGGAGGGGTAACACCTCTGGTGAAGGGGCTTGTCCTGTCCATTCTGGGACAGTGTCAGGTGTGTGGGATGTCCGGGGAGGGGTAACACCTCTGGCGAAGGGGCTTGTCCTGCCCATTCTGGGACAGTGTCGGGTGTGTGGGGTGTCCGGGGAGGGGTAACACCTCTGGCGAAGGGGCTTGTCCTACCCATTCTGGGACAGCTCACTCACCTTTGATCCCTCACCTGTGGCTCCAAGTCGCCGTTTGCGACAGCGACCACACCCCGGTACACCGCTCTGACAGGCCGGCTAAACCAGGTGAGGGTAGGCGGTGGGTCTCGTACCCTGGTGAGACGGGGATGCTCTGTGGAGA
The DNA here is from genome assembly GCF_963921235.1 of Mobula hypostoma. Classification (NCBI taxonomy): domain Eukaryota; kingdom Metazoa; phylum Chordata; class Chondrichthyes; order Myliobatiformes; family Myliobatidae; genus Mobula; species Mobula hypostoma. The sequence continues at coordinate 2,248,292 of NC_086129.1, read as the reverse complement.
ATGAAGGGCATGACAAGGACCAGAAGACGTCCTGGTCATCCACTGTAGCCAAGGAAGACCCCGGTTTGTGACGTTTGTTCGTACCACACCGGACCCGGACTTCTGAGGTCGAGGGAGTGGGACCGTCCCCAGTGTGAGGGCTTTTCCCGCTTTTAAAAGCCCTGCTGCACAGGTCTCCTGCCATCGTCGGGCAACCACCGCATCGAAACATGCAGTGAACCGCGCCATCCGCGTCAGTGACCATCACGGGTGTGATGGCGGCCTGAGAAGGGTCGCCACGCTCCGAGTTGCCAACGTAGCGCGCCCACATCTGGTGCAGCCAGATGGTGGTGGAAATTGAGCCAGACTAAATGCTGGAGGAACTCAGCAGGTCAGGCAGCTTCTATGGAGGGGAATAAACGGTCGACGTTTCGGGCTGTGAGGAAGAGGGCACGTATCAGATGGCGAGGGTGGATGCCATCTTCTCGAGGAGCTGCCTCTTGACGATGTCCTCGATGGTGGGGAGTGGTTGTGCCCGTGAGTTTAAATAGGACCATCCAATGTGAAAGAGCAGACTTGAGGTTCTTGTGGCTGTTAGAGGTTCTACGCCAGCTGAGGCACCAAAGATACTCGCCAATTTACATAAGAACATAAGGACGTAAGAAATAGGAGCAGGAGTCGGCCATCTGGCCCGTCGAGCCTGCTCCACCATTCAATAAGATCATGGCTGATCTGACCATGGACTCATCTCCACCTACCTGCCTTTTCCCCATAACCCTTAATTCCCCTACTCTGCAAAAACCTATCCAACCTTGTCTTAAATATATTTACTGAGGTAGCCTCCTCTGCTTCACTGGGCAGAGAAATCCACAGATTCACCACTCTCTGGGAAAAGCAGTTCCTCCTCATCTCCGTTCTAAATCTGCTCTCTTGAATCTTGAGGCTATGTCCCCTAGTTCTAGTCTCACCTACCTGTAGAAACAACTTTCCTGCCTCTATCTTATCTGTCCCTTTCATAATTTTATATGTTTCTATAAGATCTCCTCTCATCCTTCTGAATTCCAGGGAGTACAGTCCCAGGCGACTCAATCTCTCCTCATAGTCTAACCTCCTCATCTCTGGAATCAACCTGGTGAACCTCCTCTGCATCAACTCCAAAGCCAGTATATCCTTCCTCAAGTCAGGAGACCAGAACTGCACGCAGTACTCCAGGTGCGGCCTCACCAGCACCCTGTACAGTTGCAGCGTAACCTCCCTGCTCTTCAATTCAATCCCTCTAGCAATGAAGACCAACATACCATTTGCATTCTTGATAGCCGGCTGCACCTGCAAACCAACCTTTTGTGATTCATGCACAAACACTCACAAGTCCCTCTGCTCAGCAGCGTGCTGCAATCAGTTACTACTTAAATAATAATCTCATCTTCTACTTTTCCTTCCAAAGTGGATGACCTCACTTTTACCAACATTGTACTCCATCTGTCAGACCCTTGCCCACTCACTTGACCTCTCTATACCTCTTTGCAGACTCCCTGTTTCCTCTAAGGATTTCGACAGAAGTACTGTGGAGAGCATTCTAACTGGTTGCATCAATGTCTTTTAAGGGGGTGGGGGCTACTGCACAGGATCGGAAAAAGCTGCAGAAAGTTGTAATCTCAGTCAGCTCCATCATGGGCACCAGCCTCCCTGGCATCCAGCACATCTTCAAAAAGCGACGCCTGAAAAAGGTGGTGTCCATAATTTTGGACCCCCATCACCCAGATCACACCCTCTTCTCATTGCTAGCATCAGGGAGGAGGTACAGGAGCCTGAAGACACACGCTCAATGATTCAGGAACAGCTTCTTCCACTCTGCCATCTGATTTCTGAATGGACATTGAACCCACGAACACTATCTCACTGCCTCCCCATCACCCAGGACATGTCCTCTTCTCATTGTGACCATCAGGGAGGGGGTAATGGAGATACATCCATCATTACTGACCCCCATCACCCAGGACATGTCCTCTTCTCACTGTGACCATCAGGGAGGGGGTAATGGAGATACATCCATCATTACTGACCCCCATCACCCAGGACATGCCCTCTTCTCATTGTGACCATCAGGGAGGAGGTACAGGAGATACATCCATCATTACTGACCCCCATCACCCAGGACATGTCCTCTTCTCATTGTGACCATCAGGGAGGAGGTACAGGAGCCTGAAGGCACACACTCAATGATTCAGGAACAACTTCTTCCCCCCTGCCAACAGATTTCTGAATGGACATTGAACCCACGTACACTACCCCAGTAATTTTTTTCCCCTGTTCCCACAATCTATGGACTCACTTTCAAGGAATCTTTATCTCGCGTTCTCAATATTTATTGCTTATTTATTTATTTATTTATTTATTTTGCCTTGGTTCTTATTGTATTTGAAAGATTAGATTAGATTAGATTATGAGGACACTCAGTCCTCGTTTATTGTCATTTAGAAATGCATGCATTAAAAAATGATACAATGTTCCTCCAGTATGATATCACAAAAACACAAGACAGACCAAGACTAAAACTGACAAAAACCACATAATTATAACATGTAGTTACAACAGTGCAAAGCAATATCGTAATTTGATGACAAACAGACCATGGGCACGGTAAAAAAAACTCTCAAAGTCTCTCGAAAGTCCCATCATCTCACGCAGACGGTTGAAGGGAGAAACTCTCCCTGCCATGAGCTTCCAGCGCCGCAAACTTGCTGATGCAGCATCCTGGAAGCACCTGACCACAGTCCGACTCTGAGTCCATCCGAAAACATCGAGCCTCCGACCAGCCCTCCGACACCGAGCACCGAGCACCATCTCTGCCGAGCGCTTCGACCCCGGCCCCGGCAACAGGCAATAGGCAAAGCCGAGGATCTGGGGCCTTCCCCTCCGGAGATTCTCGATCGCACAGTAGCAGCGGCAGCGAAGCGGGCATTTCAGAAGCTTCTCCAGATGCTCCTCCATGCTCTCACGTCCGTCTCCAACAAATTAGAATTTTGCACGGCCCCCTACTTGACAGATAACAGATATTCATCACCGGAGAAGCCGCGCCGTAATCTTCTTCTCCTCCTCCATTTTGGAAAGGTTCGTTGTCTTTTGCACTTTGGTTGTTTTCTGTCCCGCAGGGTGCTGTCTTTCATCGATTCCGTCGTGTTTCTTGCACTTACTGTGAATGCCCGCAAGAAGATGAATCGCGGGGTCATGCACAGAATGGGCTGGAGGAGCTCGGCAGGTTAGGCAGCATCTGTGATGGGTCCGAGCAGTGGACGTCCGGCCTTTTGGTGAC
>NC_086129.1:2215000-2240000 GCF_963921235.1 Mobula hypostoma | reverse complement strand
TGAGTGTCAGGGCCTATAGATTGTTTAGCCAGAGGGCGGTAAATTTGTGGAATTTTTAGACCCTGGGCAGCTGTGGAGGCCAGGTTTATTTAAAGCGGAGATTGATAGATTCTTACAGCATACACAAAGATGCTGGAGGAACCCAGCAGGCCAGGAGCATCTCAGAAAAGAGCACAGTCAACATTTTGGGCCGGAAGCCTTCGGCAGGGACTCGGGACTTTGACAGGGTCCTGCCAAAGGGTTTTGGTCTGAGATGTCGACTGTACTCTTTTGCTAGATGCTGCCAGGCCCGCTGAGCTGCCTCCAGCATTTTGTGTGCGTTGCTTGGATTTTCCAGCGTCTACAGCTTTTCTCCTGCTTGTGATTGATGGATTCTGTGTTGGACACCGCCCCAAAGGGTGCGGGGAGAAGGCCGCGAAATGGGGTCGAGGAGGAGATTTTTAAAAAATGGGATCGGCCGTGACGGAATGGCGGAGTAGACTCGATGGGCCGAATGGCCTAATTCTCCTCCTACGTCTTACGGTCTTAGGGGATGTTATCCTGGAGCTGGCCACATCCCTGCAGGAACAAACGCACAACAGTTCCTTATCGCCCGTTTTCCGCCACCTGTGAGAGCAATTTCAGGTTCCTGGGCGTCAGCGTCTCTGAGGGCCTGACATATCAATGCAGCTGAAGAGACCTCCCATTTGGCTCCTGAGGAGATCTGGTGCGTCACCAAAGACAATCGCCAATATCTACAGATGTACTTCATCGTTTTTTGGGCGCGTGGCCAAGTGGTTAAGGCATTGGACTAGTGATCTGAAGGTCGTGAGTTCGAGCCCCAGCCGAGGGAACGTGTTGTGTCCTTGAGCAAGGCACTTAATCACACATTGCTCTGTGACCACACCGGTGCCAAGCTGTATGGGTCCTAATGCCCTTCCCTTGGACAACATCGGTGTCGTGGAGAGGGAAGACTTGCAGCATGGGCAACTGCCGGTCTTCCATACAACCTTGCCCAGGCCTGCGGCCTGGAGAGTGAAGACTTTCCAGGGGCAGATCCTCTTGCAAGACTAACGGATGCGTTTATTACGTATTACTTTATTTCTGTTTTTTGCACAACTTTAATCTATTCAATATACGTATACTGTAAACTGATTTACTTACTAGTTTATTGATATTATCGATTTTAATTTTTCTTCTCCTTCTACATAATCATGTATTGCATTGAACTGCTGCTGCTAAGTTAACAAGTTTCACGACACATGCCGGCGATAGCAAACCTGATTCTGATGACAATAAACTTGACTTTGACTTGACTCAGTCTGGACTTAACGCAGCGTAAATGAACGGGACGTGTCTGAGTGTGACCCTCAGGTGCGCAGGAAGTACCAACGTGGGAAAGCGGCTTCCGTCATCAACGGCCCACCCACACCCTATCAACCAGACCATGGTCCCGTCTCACTGCTGCTCCTCACCACCAACTCAGCCTGCAAGTTAACCTTCAGGGTGTTCTGCACAAGGACTTCCAAGTCCCTCTGGATCTCATATATTGGATTTTATCCCCACTTAATAAACAGAAAATATTGTGCAGAAAATAGTGTGTGGGCACGTGGCTAAGTGGTTAAGGCATTGGACTAGCGACCTGAAGGTCGTGAGTTCGAGCCCCAGCCGAGGGAACGTGTTGTGTCCTTGAGCAAGGCACTTAACCACACATTGCTCTGCGATGACACTGGTGCTAAGCTGTATCGGCCCTTGCCCTTCCCTTGGACAACATCGGTGTCGTGGAGAGGGAAGACTTGCAGCATGGGCAACTGCCGGTCTCCCATACAACCTTGCCCAGGCCTGCGCCCTGGAGAGTGAAGACTTTCCAGGTGCAGATCCATGGTCTCGCAAGAATAACGGATGCCTTTGACTGCAGAGAGCATTCTAACTAGCTGTATCACCATTTCATAGTCACAGTCATAGTCATACTTTATTGATCCCAGGGGAAATTGGTTTTCGTTACAGTTGCACCATAAATATTTAAATAGTAATAAAACCATAAATAGTTAAATAGTAATATGTAAATTATGGCAGGAAATAAGTCCAGGACCAGCCTATTGGCTCAGGGTGTCTGGCCCTCCAAGGGAGGAGTTGTAAAGTTTGATGGCCACAGGCAGGAATGACTTCCTATGACGCTCTGTGCTGCATCTCGGTGGAATGAGTCTCTGGCTGAATGTACTCCTGTGCCCAACCAGTACATTATGTAGTGGATGGGAGACATTGTCCAAGATGGCATGCAACTTGGACAGCATCCTCTTTTCAGACACCACCGTCAGAGAGTCCAGTTCCATCCCCACAACATCACTGGCCTTACGAATGAGTTTGTTGATTCTGTTGGTGTCTGCTACCCTCAGCCTGCTGCCCCAGCACACAACAGCAAACATGATCGCACTGGCCACCACAGACTCGTAGAACATCCTCAGCATCGTCCGGCAGATGTTAAAGGACCTCACTCTCCTCAGGAAATAGAGATGGCTCTGACCCTTCTTGTAGACAGCCACAGTGTTCTTTGACCAGTCCAGTTTATTGTCAATTCGTATCCCCAGGTATTTGTAATCCTCCATCATGTCCACACTGACTCCCTGGATGGAAACAGGGTGACCGGTACCTTAGCTCTCCTCAGGTCTACCACCAGCTCCTTAGTCTTTTTCACATTAAGCTGCAGATAATTCTGTTCACACCATGTGACAAAGTTTCCTACCGTAGCCCTGTACTCAGCCTCATCTCCCTTGCTGATGCATCCAACTATGGCAGAGTCATCAGAAAACTTCTGAAGATGACAAGACTCTGTGCAGTAGTTGAAGTCCGAGGTGAAAATGGTGAAGCGAAAGGGAGACAAGACAGTCCCCTGTGGAGCCCCAGTGCTGCTGATTACTCTGTCGGACACACAGTGTTGCAAGCACACGTACTGTGGTCTGACAGTCAGGTAATCAAGAATCCATGATACCAGGGGAGCATCCACCTGCATCGCTGTCAGCTTCTCCCCCAGCAGAGTATTTGGTATGGGGGGGGTGGGAAGGGGGCACAGCACAAGATCGAAGCCAGCTGCAGAGAGCTGTAAGACTAGTCAGCTGCATCATAGGCGGAAGCCTCTGTAGTATCCAGGACATCTTCAAGGAGCGATGCCTCAAAAAGGCAGTGTCCCATCATGAAGAACCCCCCCACCCCCCATCACCCAGGACATGCCCTCTTCTCATTGTGACCATCAGGGAGGGGGTAATGGAGATACATCCATCATTACTGACCCCCATCACCCAGGACGTGCCCTCTTCTCATTGTGACCATCAGGGAGGAGGTACAGGAGATACATCCATCATTACTGACCCCCATCACCCAGGACATGCCCTCTTCTCATCGTTACCATCAGGGAGGAGGTACAGGAGATACATCCATCATTACTGACCCCCATCACCCAGGGCATGTCCTCTTCTCATTGTTACCATCAGGGAGGAGGTACAGGAGATACATCCATCATTACTGATCCCCATCACCCAGGACATGTCCTCTTCTAATTGTGACCATCAGGGAGGAGGTACAGGAGATACATCCATCATTACTGACCCCATCACCCAGGACATGTCCTCTTCTCATTGTTACCATCAGGGAGGAGGTACAGGAGCCTGAAGGCACACACTCAGTGATTCAGGAACAGCTTCTTCCCCTCTGCCATCTGATTTCTGAATGGGCATTGAACCCATGTACACTATCTCACTGTCTCACCATCACCCAGGACGTGCCCTCTTCTCATTGTGACCATCAGGGAGGAGGTACAGGAGCCTGAAGGCACATACTCAGTGATTCAGGGACAGCTTCTTCCGCTCTGACATCCGATTCCTGAATGGACATTGAATCCAGGGACACGACTTCGCTGCCAGCAATGCAGACAAGATGCCGCAGGGACTCAGTATCCATGGCGGACCAAAACACCATCTTACCCCTTTTCCATAGATGCTGCCCAGCTTGCTGTGAGTTCCTTCAGCATTGTGTGTGTGTGTTGCTCTGGATTTCCAGCATCTGCAGATTTTCCCTTGTTTGTGATGAGATCCCCATCTCGACGTTCGTCTTTCCAGAATATTGTAGCTCTTCTCTCTACTCCCCAAGTGCATAATGGTGTCACGGCTCTCTCCTAAAAGCACGGGCAGCTGTTTTAACATTACCAGAGTGAATACTTTAACAGTAAAAAAAACAATATTCAGCAGTCACCTGATCACAATTATTTATTTATCCTTTCATTTAGATTAGATTAGATTAGATTATGAGGACACGCAGTCCTCCTTTATTGTCATTTAGTAATGCATGCATTAAGAAATGATAAAAATGTTTTTTCCAGAATGATATCACGAAAACACATGACAAACCAACTTAAAAACTGACAAAAACCACATAATTATAACATATAGTTACAACAGTGCAAAGCAATACCGTAATTTGATAAGAACAGACCATGGGCACAGTCAAGTCTCAAAGTCTCTCGAAAGTCTCATCATCTCACGCAGACGGTGAACCTCCAGCGCCGCCAACTTGCCGATGCAACATCCCGGAAGCATCCGACCACAGTCCGACTCCAAGTCCGTCCGAAAACTCCGAGCCTCCGACCAGCTCTCCGACACCGAGCACCGAGCACCATCTCTGCCGAGCGCTTCGACCCCGGCCCCGGCAACAGGCAACAGGCAAGGCCGAGGATTTGGGGCCTTCCCCTCCGGAGATTCTCGATCGCACAGTAGCAGCGGCAGTGAAACAGGCATTTCAGAATTTACTCCAGGTGTTCCTCCATGCTTCTCGCGGCCGTCTCCATCAAATCCGGATTGTGCACGGCCCCCTATTCATTCGGAACGGCCGCGCCACCATCTTCTCCTCCCTCACTCTTTCACCTCAGACGGTTGAGGAAGTTTGGTATGGGCCCCGCAAATCCTAAGGACTTTCTACAGGGGCACAATTGAGAGCATCCTGACTGGCTGCATCACTGCCTGGTACGGGAACTGTACCTCCCTCAATCGCAGGACTCTGCAGAGAGTGGTGCGGACAGCCCAGCGCATCTGTAGATATGAACTTCCCACGATTCAGGACATCTACAGAGACAGGTGTGTAAAAAGGACCCGAAGGATCACTGGGGACCCGAGTCACCCCAACTGTTCCAACTGCTACCATCTGGGAAATGGTACCGTAGCATAAAAGCCAGGACCAACAGGCTCCGGGACAGCTTCTTCCACCAGGCCATCAGACTGATTAATTCACGCTGACACAATTGTATTTCTATGTTATATTGTTGTACATACTATTTATTATAAATTACTATAAATTGCACATTGCACATTCAGATGGAGATGTAACGTAAAGATTTTTACTCCTCATCTATATGAAGGATGTAAGAAGTAAAGTCAATTCAATTCAATTTCTGAATGGACAATGAATACGACCTCACTACTTTTTTAGCACTACTTATTAAATTTAACTCTTACATGTTTTTTTAATTATATATTTCAAAGCAGAGCTGCAGCAAGGCAACAAATTTCACGACTTTTGTCAGCGATCATAAACCTGATTTGTACTCTGACAACGTTTGTGGACAAGTTGTTGTTTGTTCTGCAGCTAATCCTGCCACAGTGATCGCACGTCAGAAGAGTTATGGGGAAGAGGCAGGAAGGTCCATGGTCAGATCAGCCTTGACCTTATCAAAGGGCGGAGCCGGCTCGATGGGCCAGGTGCTCCTATTTCTAATCTTCTTGTACTTGATTTGAGTACAAAGACGTTTGGGATCTGATAGGATGTAAAATTCAGAGCAACGCACTCAAAATGTCAGCCGGTCGGCCTGCATCCATTTTCTCGAAAGTGCAAAGCTTTTCCTTGCTCTGACGTGCAATGGAATTCATCTTTTACCTTCAATTTTATTAGAGGAAGGGTGTCGAAGATTTGAAGACGGCGCAGAAGAGGTGGCTGCCCGGATTAGAGGAGCACATACAGAGCGAGGGTTTTGCACGGGACCGAATTTGTCAGTGTGGAGCGCAGAGTGAGTTTGTAAATCTGGCGGGAGGCAAAAGGTGTTGGGAATGGTGAGGGTGGAGCGCCGTGGGAGGGGGTGTGGGACGGCAGAGAAGGAGTGCTGGGGTGAGGGTGCGGACACACCCAGCCCTGAGACACCCGGCAAGGGCATTTGATTCCAAATTGATCATTACAGAATGTCTCTCTGCTGTTTCCTGCTCCCTTTCCCCACTTCCCCTTTTCCCAACCATGATTCCCCCTCTCCCTTCCCCTTTTCCCAACCATGATTCCTCCTCTCCCTTCCCCTTTTCCCAACCATGATTCCCCCTCTCCCTTCCCCTTTTCCCAACCATGATTCCCCCTCTCCCTTCCCCTTTTCCCAACCATGATTCCCCCTCTCCCTTCCCCTTTTCCCCAACCATGATTCCCCTCTCCCTTCACCTTTTCCCAACCATGATTCCCATCTCCCTTCCCCTTTTCCCAACCATGATTCCCCCTCTCCCTTCCCCTTTTCCAACCATGATTTCCCTCTCCCTTCCCCTTTTCCCAACCATGATCCCCTCTCCCTTCCCCTTTTCCCAACCATGATCCCCTCTCCCTTCCCCTTTTCCCAACCATGATTGCCCTCTCCCTTCCCCTTTTCCCAACCATGATTCCCCTCTCCCTTCCCCTTTTCCAACCATGATTCCCCTCTCCCTTCCCCTTTTCCCAACCATGATTCCCCTCTCCCTTCCCCTTTTCCCAACCATGATTCCCCCTCTCCCTTCCCCTTTTCCAACCATGATTCCCCTCTCCCTTCCCCTTTTCCCAACCATGATCCCCTCTCCCTTCCCCTTTTCCCAACCATGATTCCCCTTTCCCTTCCCCTTTTCCCAACCATGATCCCCTCTCCCTTCCCCTTTTCCCAACCATGATTCCCCCTCTCCCTTCCCCTTTTCCCAACCATGATTCCCCTCTCCCTTCCCCTTTTCCCAACCATGATCCCCTCTCTCCCTTCCACTTTTCCCAACCATGATTCCCTCTCACCCCGCCCTCTTCCCACTCTCAGTCCCCAATAGAGACCCATATCAGAATCAGGTTTATCATCACTCACATATGTCATGAAATCTTTTTTCTTTCGATAGCCGTACAGTGCAGTACATAAAATTACTAAAGTCTGTGCAAAAGTCTCAGGACACCCTCGCTATATACGTATATGTCCCTGAGGTTTTTGTACAGAGCTGCAAATTCTGTGCTGGCAATTTATATTTCATGGACACCGTGCATTTTCTAAGCAAATGCAGCTTTCAAAATGCAGATGTTGTGCCTGGGTGACTGAGTGATCTTATTTTCCTGAGCACATGTTTTTGAACTTTCCAGTCAGTGACAGAGCTGTGTAATTTGGGGAGAACTGAGATGAGGGAGCCCTTCAGTAGGTAGGTCATAAGTCTTGCTTTTAAATCAGTTGCAAATTGTTGCGGTATTAGAAAGTTACTTGCTAACCCAGTCTAACCTGGACACAGCATATCGATGCAGCTGTAAAGAAGGCAAAACTGTAGTTGTACTCCATTAGGAGTTTACGGAGATTTGGTGAGTCACTTAAAACACTCGAAGACGTCTGCCGATGTGCTGTGGAGAGCATTCTGACTGGCTGCATCACCGTCTGGTATTGGGGGGTGGTGGTGGTGGCTCTGCACAGGATCGAAAGACGCTACAGAGAGTTGTAAAATTATTCAACTCCATCTTGGGTACTAGCTTCTGCAGTATCCAAGACATTTTCAGGGAGCGGTGTCTCAGAAAGGCGGTGTCCATTATTAAGAAACCCCATCACCCAGGACATGTCCTCTTCTCATTGTGACCATCAGGGAGGAGGTACAGGAGATACATCCATCATTACTGACCCCCATCACCCAGGACATGTCCTCTTCTCATAGTGACCATCAGGGAGGAGGTACAGGAGATACATCCGTCATTACTGACCCCCATCACCCAGGACATGTCCTCTTCTCATAGTGACCATCAGGGAGGAGGTACAGGAGATACATCCGTCATTACTGACCCCCATCACCCAGGACATGTCCTCTTCTCATTGTGACCATCAGGGAGGAGGTACAGGAGATACATCCATCATTACTGACCCCATCACCCAGGACATGTCCTCTTCTCATTGTGACCATCAGGGAGGAGGTACAGGAGATACATCCATCATTACTGACCCCCATCACCCAGGGCATGTCCTCTTCTCATAGTGACCATCAGGGAGGGGGTACAGGAGATACATCCCTCATTACTGACCCCCATCACCCAGGGCATGTCCTCTTCTCATTGTGACCATCAGGGAGGGGGCAATGGAGATACATCCATCATTACTGACCCCCATCACCCAGGACATGTCCTCTTCTCACTATGACCATCAGGGAGGAGGTACAGGAGATACATCCATCATTACTGACCCCCATCACCCAGGACATGTCCTCTTCTCATTGTGACCATCAGGGAGGAGGTACAGGAGATACATCCATCATTACTGACCTCCATCACCCAGGACATGCCCTCTTCTCATTGTGACCATCAGGGAGGAGGTAATGGAGATACATCCATCGTTACTGACCCCCATCACCCAGGACATGTCCTCTTCTCATTGTGACCATCAGGGAGGCGGTACAGGAGATACATCCATCATTACTGACCCCCATCACCCAGGACATACCCTCTTCTCATTGTTCCCATCAGGGAGGAGGTACAGGAGCCTGAAGGCACACACTCAGTGATTCAGGAACAGCTTCTTCCCCTCTGCCATCCGATTCCTAAATGGACATTAAACCCATGAACACTACCTCACTACTTTTTTAAAAATTTCTGTTCTTTGCACTTCTTATATTAACTATTTAATAGACACATATAGGCTCGATGTAACTTTCTCTATACTTATGTACTTCATTGTACTCCTGCCTCACAGTTAACAAATCTCACGACCTAGGCCAGTGATATTGAACCTGATTCTGAAGACCAGACCGCGTGTGAGTCAAAAACGAAAGCTGGGAGAAGCGCAGAAAATCCTGGAGGAACTCAATCAGTCACGAAGCATTTATGGAGGGAAATATGGCCGCCACTTTCACGCAGTGGTTAGCATGGTGCTGTAACAGCTCAGGGCGAGTTCAGAGCTCAACGCTGTGCAGTACCTGTGAAATGGGTTGAATTTGTTCACGCTCAAACAACAAAGACAAGATTCCTTTTCGTTTTCATGACCTTTCTTTGTCTGAGCTGGGTCCAGTACATAGGGGCAGCCATCTTCTTACCCACAATCCCCCGTCACCCCTCCCGCACATGGCCTGAACAGGGCACGTGCGCCGACAACTGAATGGTTTCATTTTAATTTTTAAAATATTTTTTATTCATTATTATTAAAGATCAACAAAAAAAAATACATTAAGGTAATCAAGTCAATATGTCAATATGTACAATGAAGAATTAAATTAGCAAATAACTGATTAACAAAGCTAAGCAATATATCAATAATAAGAAGAAAAAATAAAGTGTTAAGAATATTTTTTTGAAAGAAAAAAAGAAAAAAAAAGAACCCATACTAACTGAGAGAAAAAACCCCTACAAACTAAAAAGTGAATGGTTACATAGCCCAAGTGAACAGAGCCCAGCACAATTCCTGCCGCTGTCTGTACATTGTCCCCGAGCCTGTGTGGGTTTCCTCCGGGTGCTCTGGTTTCCTCCCACAGTCCAATGATCATCCATCAGGACTGTCATTTCTCTCCACAGCTGCTGCCCTACATGCTGAGTAGCTCCAGCTTCTCGTGTCTTGCACTAGGTGTTCGGAGTAGCGTGTAGTTTTTGCGTCTCCAAAATAAAAATTCATCGTGCATTTGGGCACCGGGACTCCGAGCCTCAGGTCGCGGGTCCCCCAGTTCACGTTGGACTTCTGTTTAGATGTGATGAAGAATTTTTCCTCTTCCCCCTTTCACCGCATTTCTACCACCCTCTGGGTGCACAAAAAGCTTCCTTTTCTCTTTGACCTTGTTTGTACCTAAGCTCTGCTCCTGTTTGTTCTTCCTGCTAATGGAAATAAGTGTTTCCCTTTTATCTGTCTGTCTATCTATCTGTGTATCTATCTATCCATCTATCTATCTCTCTGTCTATATATCTGTCTGTCTACCTATTTATCTATCTGTCTATCTATCTATCTCTCTCTGTCTATCTGTCTATCTATCTATCCATCCAACCATATATTTAGCTATCTATCTGTCTACCTATCTATTTATCTATCTGTCTATCTATCTCTCTCTGTCTATCTGTCTATCTATCTATCCATCCATATATTTAGCTATCTATCTGTCTATCTATCTATCAATCTGTCTATTTCTCTATCTCTCTGTCTGTTGGTCGACATTTCGGGCTGAGAACCTTCAACTGGGAAGGGAAGAAAAGGGGAAGAAAAGTTTCTTCTCCCAGGGGATGTAAATTGCCCTCAAAGTATTCATAGAAGAATTGATCTTTCCCTTTTCCTTTCCAGTCCTGATGAAAGGTCTTGGCCGAAAACGTCGACAGTTTATTCATTTCCATCGATGCTGCCTGACCTGTTGAGTTCCTCTGGCGTTTTGTGTGTGTGTGTGTGTGTGTGTGTGTGTGTGTGTGTGTTGCTCCAGAAGAATCTCTTGTGTTTATTCCTCTCCATAGATGCTGCCTGACCTGCTGAGCTCCTCCAGCATTTTGTTGTGTGTGTATTGCTCTGGATTTCCAGCATCTGCAGAATCTCTTGTAACTCTTGTGTTTTTGATTTCACAAAACCCCGATGACAAACTTCAAATGCCTTTATGAGATGATGTAATTGTTTGAGTGAATGAAGTGTCCAGAGAGGGGTAACACCTCTGGTGAAGGGGCTTGTCCTGTCCATTCTGGGACAGTGTCGGGTGTGTGGGATGTCCAGGGAGGGGTAACACCTCTGGTGAAGGGGCTTGTCCTGTCCATTCTGGGACAGTGTCGGGTGTGTGGGATGTCCGGGGAGGGGTAACATCTCTGGTGAAGGGGCTTGTCCTGTCCATTCTGGGACAGTGTCGGGTGTGTGGGATGTCCAGGGAGGGGTAACACCTCTGGTGAAGGGGCTTGTCCTGTCCATTCTGGGACAGTGTCGGGTGTGTGTGGGATGTCCGGGGAGGGGTAACACCTCTGGTGAAGGGGCTTGTCCTGTCCATTCTGGGACAGTGTCGGGTGTGTGGGATGTCCGGGGAGGGGTAACACCTCTGGTGAAGGGGCTTGTCCTGTCCATTCTGGGACAGTGTCGGGTGTGTGGGATGTCCGGGGAGGGGTAACACCTCTGGTGAAGGGGCTTGTCCTGTCCATTCTGGGAAAGTGTCGGGTGTGTGGGATGTCCGGGGAGGGGTAACACCTCTGGTGAAGGGGCTTGTCCTGTCCATTCTGGGACAGTGTCGGGTGTGTGGGGTGTCTGGGGAGGGGTAACACCTCTGGTGAAGGGGCTTGTCCTGTCCATTCTGGGACAGTGTCGGGTGTGTGGGATGTCCGGGGAGGGGTAACACCTCTGGTGAAGGGGCTTGTCCTGTCCATTCTGGGAAAGTGTCGGGTGTGTGGGATGTCCGGGGAGGGGTAACACCTCTGGTGAAGGGGCTTGTCCTGTCCATTCTGGGACAGTGTCGGGGGTGTGGGATGTCCAGGGAGGGGTAACAACTCTGGCGAAGGGGCTTGCCCTGTCCATTCTGGGACAGTGTCGGGTGTGTGGAGATGTCCAGGGAGGGGTAACACCTCCGGTGGAGGGGCTTGTCCTGTCCATTCTGGGACAGTGTTGGGTGTGGGGGGGTGTCCGGGGAGGGGTAACACCTCTGGTGAAGGGGCTTGTCCTGTCCATTCCGGGACAGTGTCGGGTGTGTGGGATGTCCGGGGAGGGGTAACACCTCTGGTGAAGGGGCTTGTCCTGTCCATTCTGGGACAGTTTTGGGTGTGTGGGGTGTCCAGGGAGGGGTAACACCTCTGGTGAAGGTGCTTGTCCTGTCCATTCTGGGACAGTGTCGGGTGTGTGGGGGATGTCCAGGGAGAGGTAACACCTCTGGTGAAGGGGCTTGTTCTGTCCATTCTGGGACAGCTCACTCACCTTTGATCCCCACCGGACACTCATCCCTCCCCTGTGGCTCCAAGTCGCCGTTTGCCCGCGACAGCGACCACACCCTGCTACACCGCTCCAACAAGCCGGCTAAACCATGTGAGGATAGCCGGCTGGTCTCATACCCCGGTAAGACGGGGACGTGTCTGTCCTAGTGTGTGAAGTCCACTCCGGCGGACTGGCGGGGGTATGAGATTGCCAGTGAGATCCGACGGCCAGGTTCTGTGATGCTCCGTGGAGGGCGAAGGATGTGATGAGGCACAGAAGCCATGGTGATCCACTGCACCATCTCTTGGGCCGAAGATTTTCCTGTCGCTGAAGCCTCCTTGTAAAACCTGATTTATACTTGTGCGTACAGGCTACGCGTAGGCCTGATTTATACTTCAGCGTAGCCCTACGCCGTAGCAAGCATGCGTTGTTGTGTCTGCATCGCTCTGCAATTCACCGCCAAAACGCTAGTTGGCGGTGGGGTTTCTGTGCCACTTTGTCGAGTTTCTCCGCGAGAGACACGGACGAGGAAATGCATTTCAAATATTTCCGGATGTCGGCAGGTAGATTTGACCATTTGGTTCGTCGCCTCCAACCATTTATTTCTCATCGGTGTACAGACATGGCGGAGAAAAGCAATGGGAAAATGCGTAGGAGGAAATGCGATGCTACCAGTTGTTGCGAGCTGCGTCGCCGCGACGCGTGAGTTACTTTCTACGGCATACGTTTGACGCAGAAGTATAAATCAGGCTTAAGTCTCCCCTCCAGTGCAGTCACGGTGCGGCGATCGAAACAGCACACAGCACCGAAGTTATTGTCTGGCCCGTGGTGTGCGCGCGCTTCCCGCACACATTCCCTGCCGTCGTGGCCGGCGATGGCACGTTTGTCATCAGCCCGGCCAGAGACCGGAGGTTGCATTTCAGTCCCACCCTATTTATATATGGTCATCCAGTAAGGAGGGGGGCACAGAGGGATGAGGATGTCCTTGTCAACTTGCTTCTGGGGCTGGCGAAAATTGCCATCCGTGGCTCCTGGAAAAGGGTGGCAGGAGGTTCTCCCCGGGCGGACTGCCTGGCTATGTTTAGGGGGTATGTTCGTGCCCGGGTGAACATTGAAAAGGAATACGCACAGTCCACGGCGACCGTAGAGGTGTTCCGGGACCGTTGGGCTCCGCGGGGTGTAAATGCCATCATTGATGAGGATGGCAATATATTGGTTTAAGATGTATTGTCTGTTTGTAGTGTAGTAAATATGTTAGTCACTGGGTTTGTAAATATTGTATAGCACCGACATTTGTAATAAAGGATTTTGTATAAAAAAAAAGGAGTTGGAGTGCCGCCGGTGTGTGTGTCGTGCGGCGGGTGCTCGTTTTCTTGTCTTTAACTTCAACACCTTATATTCCATCCGGGTAGCTACCATTACTTGTTGTGTATCTCCAAGACATAAAAGGAACTGAGAGAGAGAAAGAAAAAAGAACAAACATGAGTGCCCAAGAGATGCACATCTGAGTTTTGCTTTACTTCGGGGAGACGTGTGCACACGACGCGGTGCCGTGATGACGTATGTCATTCACGTACTTTTGCATGCAACCCCTCATGAATTATTTCAACAGAGAATGCTTAATCAAGCAATATAATTACAGTATTACTCAAATGCTACTGAAATGTTAAGTGCACTACGTTGATGGTATGAACATCACAGACAAAAACACGGGAAGATCTGCTGATGCTGGAAATACGAGCAACGCACACAAAATGCTGGTGGAACGCAGCAGGCCAGACAAAACATTGAGTTCTCCTTCCAGTAACTGTTTCCCCCACCTCCTTCCCTCTTCTTCCATTCCCCACTCTGACTGCTTCCCTCTTCTCCTCACCTGCCTATCACCTCCCCCTGGTGTCCCTCCTCCTTCCCTTTCTCCCATGGTCCACTCTCCTCTCCCATCAGATTCCTTCCTCTCCAGCCCTTTACCTTTCCCACCCATCACCTCCCCCTGGTGTCCCTCCTTCTTCCCTTTCTCCCACGGTCCACTCTCCTCTCCCATCAGATTCCTTCCTCTCCAGCCCTTTACCTTTCCCACCCATCACCTCCCCCTGGTGTCCCTCCTCCTTCCCTTTCTCCCACGGTCCACTCTCCTCTCCGATCAGATTCCTTCCTCTCCAGCACTTTACCTTTCCCACCCATCACCTCCCCCTGGTGTCCCTCCTCCTTCCCTCTCTCCCACGGTCCACTCTCCTCTCCGATCAGATTCCTTCCTCTCCGGCCCTTTACCTTTCCCACCCATCACCTCCCCCTGGTGTCTCTCCTCCTTCCTTTTCTCCCACGGTCCACTCTCCTCTCCTGTCAGATTCCTTCCTCTCCAGCCCTTTACCTTTCCCACCCATCACCTCCCCCTGGTGTCCCCCCTCCTTCCGTCTCTCCCACAGTCCACTCTCCTCTCCGATCAGATTCCTTCCTCTCCAGCCCTTTACCTTTCCCACCCATCACCTCCCAGCTTCTCACTTCATCACCACCCCTACCCTCACCCGCCTTGCTTTACCTATCACCTTCCAGCTGGTCCTCTTTCCCCTCACTCCAACTTCATATTTTGGAATCTTCTCCCCTTCCTTCCCAGTCCTTATAAGGGGTGTCATCCCGAAATGTCGACTGTTTATTCATTTCCACGGATGTTTCCTGACCTGCTGAGTTCCTCCAGCATTTTGTATGTGCTGCTCTGGATTTTCAGCATCTGCATATCCAGCATCTTCCTCTTTCCCTCCTCCCCCCACTCATCTTCTTATTCTGACAGCTTCCCTTTTCCTTTCCAATCTCGATGAAGGGTCTTGGACCAAAATCGACTGTTTATTTCCCTCCGTAGATGCTGCCTGACCTGCTGAGTTCCTCCAGCGTTTTGTGTGTGTGTGTGTGTGTGTGTGTGTGTTGCTCTGGATTTCCAGCATCTGCAGAATCTCTTGTGTTTATTCCTCTCCATAAATTGTGTGCAGTTTCGGTCCCCTAATCTGAGGAAATACATCCTCGCCATAGAGGGAGTACAAAGAGGGTTCACCAGATTGATTCCTGGGATGGTAGGACTTACATATGATGAAAGACTGGATCGACTAGACTTATACTCGTAGGAATTTAGAAGATTGAGGGGGAATTTGATTGAAACGTATAAAATCCTAAAGGGATTGGACAGGCTAGATGCAGGAAGATTGTTCCTGATGTTGAGGGAGTCCAGAACGAGGGGTCACAGTTTGAGGATAAAGGGGAAGCCTTTTAGGACTGAGATGAGGAAAACCTTCTTCACACAGAGAGTGGTGAATCTGTGGAATTCTCTGCCACAGGAAACAGTTGAGGCCAGTTCATTGGCTATATTTAAGAGGGAGTTAGATATGGCCCTTGTGGCTACGGGGGTCAGGGGGTATGGAGAGAAGGCAGGTACAGGGTTCTGAGTTGGATGATCAGCCATGATCATACTGAATGGTGGTACAGGCTCGAAGGGCCGAATGGCCTACTCCTGCATCTATTTTCTATGTTTCTATGTTTCTATAGATGCTGCCTGGCCTGCTGAGTTCCTCCAGCATTTTGTGCGTGGTGTCTATTTACTGTGTCTTTTATTTCCATTGTTGTGTTCTTTATGCCCATTGTGTGTTTTTTAACGCTGCATCAGAATGACAATAAACGATCTGGAACTTGAACCTCGCCAGCCCCTGATGAGGAAGTTGCACATCTTCACACTGGCATGATCCATTCGGTGAGTTTGAGGCAAGAGTGTTCTGGGCAGTCATAGTGTCTCTGCTCTCGCTTTCTACATTAATAAATTTGCTCTCCCTCTTCTTTCTCGATCTACCTGTCTATCTATCTATTTATCTTTCTGTCTATCTATGTCTCTCAATCTATGTCTATCTATCAATCAATCTATACCTATTTATTAATCTACCTTCCCGGCTATCTATCAATTTATCTGTCTATCAATCTATCTGTCTATCTATCCAACTATCTGTCTACCTATCTATCTGTCTATCAATACCCCATCCTCGTTATATGCGGGGGATACGTTCCTTGAAGTTGACGCATAATGTGAATAATTATTTAAATGGAGATAAAAGGGATGCGTTCTGGAAGGTTTTATCTGTAATTTATTCACATTTTCATACCAATACGACACAAAAGCAGTACCACAATGCAACATTCGTATTATATTTCATCAATTTAAGGTAATATTCAACGTAATAAATCATAGAAAGTTAACATACTAGGGTGTACTGTAGTCACCAACAGTGGCAGGTGTGTTCGCTCCGGGAGAAGAGTGGTTGTTGTGTGTCGTCAGGATTATCGAGGACAGCAAGGGGTGAAGGAAAACTCACGGAATTCTCAGTACTGCCGGCAGCAGGAGGTGACACCGGTTTGAGGAAAGTGGTGAGGGTTGTTTGCTTGGCAGAATTTTGTTTTTCAGCATAAGTTTGCTTGTAGGGAAAAAGGCTTTGACTGCAGGGATCGACTGAAATGCTGACTCCGTTCTAAACTTGGGTCCATGTCCGTCTCCATTTGTGGCAAATGTTCCGCAGCCTTAAAAAATTCTGCCAGTTGCTTCACCGTAAAATCCTTCACCTGCAATTCGACACTTCCTTCTGTATCGTCATCACCTTCAGTCTGAGTCAAAAGCAGAAGGTCACCCACACTTAATTCTTCATCGTGAGAATCCAGGAGTTCAACCACGTCAGCAGTCTCGAGATCTGAGAATCCTTATTATGATTATGATTATGAGGACACGCAGTCCCCTTTTATTGTCATTTAGTAATGCATGCATTAAGAAATGATAAAAATGTTTTTCCAGAATGATATCACGGAAACACATGATAAACCAACTTAAAAACTGACAAAAACCACATAATTATAACATATAGTTACAACAGTGCAAAACAATACAGTAATTTGATAAGGACAGACCATGGGCACAGTAAAAGTTCTCAAAGTCTCTCGAAAGTCTCATCATCTCACGCAGACGGTGAACCTCCAGCGCCGCCAACTTTCCGATGCAGCATCCGACCACAGTCCGACTCCGAGTCCGTCTCGAAACTCCGAGCCTCCGACCACCTCTTCGACACCGAGCACCGAGCGCCATCTCAGCCGAGCGTTTCGACCCCGGCCCCGGCAACAGCCGATACGCAAAGCCGAGGATTTGGGGGCCTTCGTCTCCGGAGATTCTCGGTCGCACAGTAGCAGCGGCAGCGAAGCGGGCATTTCAGAAGTTTCTCCAGATGTTCCTCCGTGCTTCTCATGGCTGTCTCCATCAAATCCGGATTGATGCACAGCCCCCCCCCCCCAGTTACACATATCGATATTCATTCTGCGTCGCGCCGCCATCTTCTCCTCCCTCCTTCCCCGCCAACTTTACGGCTCAGGGCCACACAATCCTGGACAGCCGCAGTGAAGACAGGAAACCCCTTGAGGGTGTGCACACACTCCACCCAAATTGATTTCCACGCTCCATTGAGAGGCTTCTTACTCAAACCCTTAAGGGCACGGGGGTTTAGTAAATGGTAAGCTAAGAGAGGTTTCACCTTACAGTCTCCTTCGGCATTGGAACACATAAGCAAAGTCAATCTATCCTTTGCTGCCTTGAAACCCGACACAGTTTTTTCATCCTTACTTATGTAAGTGCGTTTCGGCATACGCTTCCAAAAAAGCCCGGTCTCGTCTGCATTAAGCACCTGCTTTGGTGTGATGCCTAACTCGGCTAACGTAGCCCGCAACTGCACAGGGTAGCGTCCCAGGGCTGTGTCACCTTCACCTGACGCCGCCCTGTTTATAATTTCCAACTTTTTTCCAAGTGTTAAAGCGGTTCTCTGCTGCTTGGCTGATGGCCCAGGACTTGACCTCAGACGCTTAGGAGGCAGAGTTAAATGTTTCAAGCACAAAGTCACTGCACCGTTAGGTAAAACCAACAAAAGTTTAAGAGCGCAAGATCACGCATCCGCGCGTTGCCAAAACCAATGCGAGACTGGCGGGAGTGAGACTGTGAGGCGTGCGCACGTGACTTGTATTGGCGGGAGAGCAGTGCTCCACACATTACTGTGAGGTTTGGACGCATATAAGGAGAAGTTGGCAGAAATAGGTTTCTCGCATAACTGTGAATCCGCATTGTCTGAAGACGCATATAACGAGGATAGGGTGTATGTCTATCTGTCTATCTATTTATCTATTCTTCTGCCTATCTATATCAATCCATCTATCATAGAAACATAGAAACATAGAAAATAGGTGCAGGAGTAGGCCATTCGGCCCTTCAAGCCTGCACCGCCATTTATTATGATCATGGCTGATCATCCAACTCAGAACCCTGCACCAGCCTTCCCTCCATACCCCCTGACCCCCGTAGCCACAAGGGCCATTTCTAACTTCCTCTTAAATATAGCCAATGAACTGGCCTCACAACAACAGGAATTCTGCAGATGCTGGAAATTCAAGCAACATACATCAAAGTTGCTGGTGAACGCAGCAGGCCAGGCAGCATCTATAGGAAGAGGCACAGATTCACCACTCTCTGTGTGAAGAAGTTTTTCCTAATCTCAGTCCTAAAAGGCTTCCCCTTCATCCTCAAACTGTGACCCCTCGTTCTGGACTTCCCCAACATTGGGAACAATCTTCCTGCATCTAGCCTGTCCAATCCCTTTAGGATTTTATACGATTCAATCAGATCCCCCCTCAATCTTCTAAATTCCAACGAGTACAAGCCTAGTTCATCCAGTATTTCTTCATATGAAAGACCTGCCATCCCAGGAATCAATCCGGTGAACCTTCTTTGTACTCCCTCTATGGCAAAGATGTCTTTCCTCAGATTAGGGGACAAAAACCAGGGGGAGGTGATGGGTGGGAAAGGTAAAGGGCTGGAGAGGAAGGAATCTGATCGGAGAGGAGAGTGGACCGTGGGAGAAAGGGAAGGAGGGACACCAGGGGGAGGTGACGGGTGGGAAATGTAAAGGGCTGGAGAGGAAGGAATCTGATCGGAGAGGAGAGTGGACCGTGGGAGAAAGGGAAGGAGGAGGGACACCAGGGGGAGGTGATGGGTGGGAAAGGTAAAGGGCTGGAGAGGAAGGAATCTGATCGGAGAGGAGAGTGGACCGTGGGAGAGAGGGAAGGAGGAGGGACACCAGGGGGAGGTGATGGGTGGGAAAGGTAAAGGGCTGGAGAGGAAGGAATCTGATCGGAGAGGAGAGTGGATCGTGGGAGAAAGGGAAGGAGGAGGGACACCAGGGGGAGGTGATGGGTGGGAAAGGTAAAGGGCTGGAGAGGAAGGAATCTGATCGGAGAGGAGAGTGGACTACAGGAGAAAGGGAAGGAGGAGGGACACCAGGGGGAGGTGATGGGTGGGAAAGGTAAAGGGCTGGAGAGGAAGGAATCTGATCGGAGAGGAGAGTGGACCGTGGGAGAAAGGGAAGGAGGAGGGACACCAGGGGGAGGTGATGGGTGGGAAAGGTAAAGGGTTGGAGAGGAAGGAATCTGATCGGAGAGGAGAGTGGACCGTGGGAGAAAGGGAAGGAGGAGGGACACCAGGGGGAGGTGAAGGGTGGGAAAGGTAAAGGGCTGGAGAGGAAGGAATCTGATCGGAGAGGAGAGTGGACCGTGGGAGAAAGGGAAGGAGGAGGGACACCAGGGGGAGGTGATGGGTGGGAAAGGTCAGGGGCTGGAGAGGAAGGAATCTGATCGGAGAGGAGAGTGGACCGTGGGAGAAAGGGAAGGAGGAGGGACACCAGGGGGAGGTGATGGGTGGGAAAGGTAAAGGGCTGGAGAGGAAGGAATCTGATCGGAGAGGAGAGTGGACTGTGGGAGAAAGGGAAGGAGGGGGGACACCAGGGGGAGGTGACGGGTGGGAAAGGTAAAGGGCTGGAGAGGAAGGAATCTGATCGGAGAGGAGAGTGGACCATGGGAGAAAGGGAAGGAGGAGGGACACCAGGGGGAGGTGATGGGTGGGAAAGGTAAAGGGCTGGAGAGGAAGGAATCTGATCAGAGAGGAGAGTGGACCGTGGGAGAAAGGGAAGGAGAAGGGACACCAGGGGAGGTGATGGGCAGATGAGGAGAAGAGGTAGCGGTCAGAGTGGGGAATCGAAGAAGAGGGAAGGGGGAGGTGGAAACAATTACTGGAAGGAGAAATCGACATTCATACCACAAATGTAGTGTATTTATTACTCCAGTAATATTTGAGTGATCCTGTAAATATACTGTTTGATTAAGCTTTATTTGTTTGTTTAAATAATTCATTATGGGTTACATGCAAAAGTATGTGAATGGCATACTGGCATACGTCATCACGGCACCACGTCATATGGACGCATTCGTTGAAGTAAGATGACTGGCAGGGGAAGTGAAGACGTAGAAGATCTGAGTGGTGTTCATCTCATTGCATTTCCTCTGTTTTCATCGGCTCATTCTTTCCTTCCTCAAGGATCAATACAAGCATCAGGCTCCTGGGCCCCCTGGCTCATTTTACTTACCCCAACACTGAACTGATTCTACGAACTTTCAAGGACTCTGCAACTCATCTTCTCTCTATTATTTATTTACTTACTTATTATTATTATTTTTCATTTTTTTCTCAGTTTAAGCTGATAAAAATGGAGGTACAGGCATAGCCAAGCATGTTCATTTCTCAATTGCTATGACATTTCGGACTATTCTAGTGGTGTTTAGTACTGTGACTTTTGGAAGATTTACATAAATATTGCTGTGTAGGCCTAAATGTTTAATGCTTTTGTGTCTGACTTTGGGATGACACCAGTTTTAGAACTTACTATTCAGACAATGTATGCCCTTATCATGTTCCAGAGTCTTTCAATTTCCTCTTTTAATTGTGTATTGACTTTGGGATGATACCATTTGTGTAGATATTACTATTGGGACAATATATACCCTGTTCATGTTCCATAGTCTTTCAATTTCCTCTTTTAATTGTGTTGTGACTTTGGGTTGATACCAGTTGTAGATATTACTATTGGGACAATGTATACCCTGTTCATGTTCCATAGTCTTTTGATTTCCTCTTTTAATTGTATAGTGACTTTGGGATGATACCATTTGTAGATATTACTATTGGAACAATGTATACCCTGTTCATGTTCCATAGTCTTTCAATTTCCTCTTTTAATCATGTTGTGACTTTGGGATGATACCAGTTGTAGATATTACTATTGGGACAATATATACCCTGTTCATGTTCCATAGTCTTTCAATTTCCTCTTTTAATCATGTTGTGACTTTGGGATGATACCAGTTGTAGATATTACTATTGGGACAATATATACCCTGTTCATGTTCCATAGTCTTTCAATTTCCACTTTTAATTCAGCATATTTCTAGTGTCTTTCACTTATTGATTTCTGTACGTTATGTACATTTGGAATAGCCATTGCTTATTTATCCTGTGGTATTATATCCGGACGGTTATTATAGATTGTAATATCTGTAATAATGGATTGGTCTTAATATAATTTGTAGGACTCTGACTCTAAAACTGGATCAGACTTGTGTTGCTCGTTATTATCACGATCTAATTGTAAATTTTTTTTGTACTTGTTTTTTGCTGGCAGTTTGATGTTTATCTTTAGTAGCTTTATGTATGATGCATGGTTCTGGGGTTGACCACCTAATGGGATTTTTCTTTTTTCCCACTTTTCTTGCTTAGTAGGAGGTTTTTTTTCATCACAAAATTTTTCCAATCTTTATATAATGTGCTTTTTTTCTTGAGACATTGTAAGCGTTGTTTACTTTGATGTACTCATGTTTATTTTGGAAAAAAATAATAAAAAGATTTGAAAAGAAAGAAAGAAAGACTTGTGTTTATGGTGTCTTTTATGAGTTTGTACTTTAAAGCAAGATTTTTGGTGAATGGTGTTTGGCACTTGATTGTGCCTGTGTAAGTAATCAGATTGAGTTAAACTGCTACAGGATCCTGTGACGAGTTGGACTGTTTCTGGTTTCTCTTGGCATTTTCTGTTTCATTACCCTCCAACCATCAGGCTCCTGAATCAGAGTAGATAATGTTGTGTCTGTCCAGTTACATAGCATTTAAATAAAAGCACGCATGTGGGGGATGGCTTTAACTGGTGTATTCACATTGCAGCAAGAGGGAGAGAGAGAGACCCATGTGCATGTGCAGACAACCATCCATTCATAGTGCTAACGGGAGTCATTGCTCTAAAAGAAATAGATCCATACATTACACTTCCTCCCCCATTAGATTAATGTAACGTAAAAATGTATCTGTGACGAAACATTCAATTTCCCTTTCGCAAACCCATACTCCAAATAAACATGCTTTCACAATAACAGCCCATCACTAACTTCACAGTTCTGAAGTTTCAGTCTTTTGGGTGACGCTCTGCTTCTTTCAGGATAGTGCCTGGGGATCTGGGGAGTGGCATCAGGGTTGACAGTGTCTTGTCAATGATAACGTTCTCATCGTGTCTCTGGGCCTGTGGAGTGACATCAGGTTTGGGAGGTGTCTTGTTGAAGACAATGTTCTCCGTTTCTGGTGTCACTTTGCTGTCAGTTTTTATGATCATCAGTCCGATGGAGGTAATGTGTCCATCTTTTTGGAAGCAATCGACTCAGGTGTGTTCTTTGGTTGTGCATCCGGTATCTGGTCCACGTGACGTCTCCATTTCTGATCTCCAACACCCACTGTGTACGCCAGTGGTCCAGTTCTTGTAGCTACCCTACCGGGTGTCCACTTCTCGGTAATCACGTGCTCGAACTTCCTGTCCAACCTCGAAGCTCCTTGCTGCTTCACTTGACAACTGGGTGGACTGTTCGTCCTGCACTTCCCTCTGTAGATCTGGTTTCAGGAGGTCCATGCGAGATCTCAGATTCCTGCTCACAGACAGCATTGAAGGTGCTTGATTTGTCGTCACATGAACAGTGTTCCGATACACAGAGGGAAATTGTCCACCTTGCGCTGTGAAGAAATGTCTTCCTTGTCCGTCGCGTTAATGGAACTTCTTGAAGGTTTGGATAAACCCTTCAGCTAAGCTATTCGTTGCTGGGTGGTGAGGAGCTGACTTGAAATGTCTAATGCCATTTTTCTTTGTGAACCGTCTGAATTCTTCTGACGCGTATTGTGGTCCATTGTTACTCACAATACGTTCTGGTTAAGATAGTCCTCAGAGAGGAGACAGTCTTTGCTGAGGTGGTTGATTTCATTGGTATAACCTCCCTCCATTTTGAATGAGCATCCACAACAATCAGAAACATGGAGTGCATGAAAGGCCTAGCAAAGTCAATATGTACTCTTTGCCTTGGTAACGATAACAACTTCCCATGGGTGTAACAGTGCCTCTGGGGGTGCGTTTTGAAACTTTTGGCATCTCGAACAGCTTTTGTCCAAGTCTTCAATCTGTTTATCTGTTCCCTTCTCAAACACATTCTCATTAGCATTAAGCAGCTGTGACAGCCTCTGGTTAGTGTCACCATTTGGCCTGCTGTGGTCTGTTGATGTCACACTGAGAGCTTTGATTGAGTGCCAGTCTAGTTGGATTTTTCTCAACCATTCACATCCGAAAAGTGCTGGCCCTCCACTGTTCAATACATAAAACTCCGACTGCAGTGCTTGGCTTCCATACGTCACATTGACTTTCAGTTTGCCTTTGGGAGACACTTTTTCACCTGTGTAGGTCTTTCGCATCACTGAGATCTTCTTTAATGGTAGCTTAGGAAAAAATCCATTGTCGTCAGCTTCTGGAATTGTGGACAAAGCTGACACTGTATCCAACTCCATTTTCAGTTTTACACCGGACACATCAATTGAGATCCAAATGATTTTGTGATCTGCTTCAGTTATACAGTGCAGTTCTAGGCATGACCGTTCACCTTTGTTAGACTCTGTGTTGTCTGATTCTGATTTACATTCAGTAACTTCATGCATTTGCTTAGTTTTGTGCTTTTTTTTTAGATTAGATTATGAGGACACGCAGTCCTCTTTTATTGTCATTTAGTAATACATGTGTTAAGAAATGATACAATATTCCTCCGGTGTGATATCCCAGAAACACAGGACAGACCAAGACTGAAAAACTAACAAAAACCACATAATTATAACATATAGTTACAACAGTGCAACAGTATCATAACTTGATGAAGAACAGGCCATGGGCACTGTAAAAAAAGTTCAAAGTCTCTCTAAAGTCCCACATCTCACGCAGACGGGAGAAGGAAGAAAACTCTCCCTGCCTTGCCCGACCACAGTCCGACTCTGAGTCGTCCGAAAACTTCGAGCCTCCGATCAGCCCTCTGACACCGAGTACCGAGCACCGTCTCTATCCGAACGATTCGACCCCAGCCTCGGTCGCCAGCAGCAGGCAAAGCCGGGGATTTTGGGGCCTTCCCCTCCGGAGATTCTCGATCGCACAGTAGCAGCGGCAGCGAGCCGGGCATTTCAGAAGTTTCTCCAGCTGTTCCTCTGTGCCTTCTCACGTCTGTCTCCATCAAATCAGAATTGTGCATGGCACCCTACTTACAAATACGATATCATTTCACCGGAGAGCTGCGTGCGCTACGTCGCGCCGCCATCTTCTCCTCCCGCTGAAGGTTTGAGACCTCTCACTCAGCTGCGCATCTTGTTTGCCTTGCATAGTCTCTCGATGTGACCTGCTCTGTGAAACCTTCTGCAGAATTTTTCTCTGGACCCACAGTCGTTTGCACCATGGGATGATTTGCCACATCTGTAACATCTTTGGCTTTTTGAACCATTCAGGGACATTCTGTGTGTTTCACAATCCAGCCTCCTTTTCTGTAGTCCGGCTGCATCCTTTGCTGTGGTCTGTAATGATACTGCAATGGTCAATGCCCCTCCTAAGGTTTGGTGTCCTTCTGATGCTGGCCTCTTTTAAGCGCTTTGACGAAGGTAGTAGGAATACTCCGGGTAATTATAGACCA
>NC_086129.1:2087500-2212500 GCF_963921235.1 Mobula hypostoma | reverse complement strand
GTGCTACTTCTTTGAGGCATTGCCTTTGGAACGTGGCCTCGACGACGGGGAGGCAAACCATTTCTATCCTCATCATTCCAGTGTTGATTGACCTTCATAAAGACACACACGGGACCATTTGCTTTGAGGTGCTGAGATGTTAATCTTTCATCACAAGTGATAAGGTCATACTTCCACCCATAGTTGCCGTGTCTGTGTGCCGCTACAGAATTTGGGCCCGCCAAATCCTCAGAACTTTCTACAGGGGCACAATTGAGAGCATCCTGACTGGCTGCATCACTGCCTGGTACGGGAACTGTACCTCCCTCAATCTGCAGGACTCTGCAGAGAGTGGTGCGGACAGCCCAGCGCATCTGTGGATGTGAACTTCCCACGATTCAGGAGATTTACAGAGACGGGTGTGTAAAAAGGACCCGAAAGATCGTTGGGGACCCGAGTCACCCCAACCACAAACTGTCCCAGCTGCTACCATCCGGGAAACGGTACTGCAGCATAAAAGCCAGGACCAACAGGCTCCGGGACAGCTTCTTCCACCAGGCCATCAGACTGATGAA
Source organism: Mobula hypostoma (assembly GCF_963921235.1). Classification (NCBI taxonomy): domain Eukaryota; kingdom Metazoa; phylum Chordata; class Chondrichthyes; order Myliobatiformes; family Myliobatidae; genus Mobula; species Mobula hypostoma. Next base: position 2,211,946 of record NC_086129.1, on the reverse strand, counting down.
CTCACGCTGATACAGCTGTCTTTCTATGTTATATTGACTGTCTTGTTGTACATACTAGTGACTACAAATTACTACAAATTGTGCCTTGCACATTTAGACAGAGACATAAAGTAAAGATTTTTACTCCTCATGCATCTGAAGGATGTGAGTAACACAGTCAATTCAATTCAGATATATTAAATAAAAACACGCACAGGAGATGGCATTAACTGGTGTGTTCACATTGCAGCGAGAGAGAGAGAGAGAGATTAGATTAGATTATGAGGACAGCAGTCCTCTTTTATTGTCATTTAGTAATGCATGCATTAAGAAATGATACAATGTTCCTCCAGTGTGATATCACAGAAACACAAGACAGACCAAGACTGAAAAACTGACAAAAACCACATAATTATAACATATAGTTACAACAGCGCAAAGCAATACCGTAATTTGACAAAGAACAGACCATGGGCACGGTAAAAGTCTCAAAGTCTCTCGAAAGTCTCATCATCTCACGCAGACGGTAGAAGGGAGAAAATAAACTTCCTGCCATGAATCTCCAGCACCGTCAACTTGCCGATGCAACATCCCGGAAACATCCGACCACAGTCCGACTCTGAGTCCGTCCGAAAGCTCCGAGCCTCCGACCAGCCCTCCGACACCGAGCACCGAGCACCGAGCACCATCTCTGCCGAGCGCTTCGACTCCGGCCCCGGCAACAGGCAACAGGCAAAGCCGAGAATTTGGGGCCTTCCCCTCTGGAGATTCTCGATCGCACAGTAGCAGCAGCAGCGAAGCAGGCATTTCAGAAGTTACTCCAGATGTTCCTCCATGCTTATCACGTCTGTCTCCATCAAATCAGGATTGTGCACGGCATCCTAGTTAACACATATCGATATCGTTCGGAACGGCCGCGCGCACTGCATCGCGCTGCGATCTTCTCCTCCCTCCTCTAGAGAGAGAGACAGACAGACAGAACAGTGTGTAAGGATAGACCACAGTGTATTCACAGACAACAGATCAATGTGCATACTTAGACCCAGATTAATATGCAAGTGGAGACCACGATCCATATTTAGTGCTGGGGGTGGGGTCAATGCTCTGAGGGAAATAGATCCACACTTCCTCCCCCCTTTAGATTAATGTAACATGAAACTGTACATGTAACAAAACTTTCAATTTCCCTTTCGCAAACCCATACTCCAAATAAACATGCTTTCACAATAACAGTCCATCACTAACCTCACAGTTCTGAAGGTTCAGTCTTTTGGGTGACGCTCTGCTTCTTTCAGGATAGTGCCTGGGGATCTGGGGAGTGGCATCAGGGTTGACAGTGTCTTGTCAATGATAACGTTCTCATCGTGTCTCTGGGCCTGTGGAGTGACATCAGGTTTGGGAGGTGTCTTGTTGAAGACAATGTTCTCCGTTTCTGGTGTCACTTTGCTGTCAGTTTTTATGATCATCAGTCCGATGGAGGTAATGTGTCCATCTTTTTGGAAGCAATCGACTCAGGTGTGTTCTTTGGTTGTGCATCCGGTATCTGGTCCACGTGACGTCTCCATTTCTGATCTCCAACACCCACTGTGTACGCCAGTGGTCCAGTTCTTGTAGCTACCCTACCGGGTGTCCACTTCTCGGTAATCACGTGCTCGAACTTCCTGTCCAACCTCGAAGCTCCTTGCTGCTTCACTTGACAACTGGGTGGACTGTTCGTCCTGCACTTCCCTCTGTAGATCTGGTTTCAGGAGGTCCATGCGAGATCTCAGATCCCTGCTCACAGACAGCATTGCAGGTGCTTGATTTGTCGTCACATGAACAGTGTTCCGATACACAGAGAGAAATTGTCCACCTTGCGCTGTAAAGAAATGTCTTCCTTGTCCATTGCGTTAATGCAACTTCTTGAAGGTTTGGATAAACCTTTCAGCTAACCTATTCGTTGCTGGGTGGTGAGGAGCTGACTTGAAATGTCTAATGCCATTTTTCTTCGTGAACCATCTGAATTCTTCTGACGTGTATTGTGGTCTGTCGTCACTCACAATTTGTTCTTGTAAGTCAATTCTGGTGTAATAATAACAGAGTTGTCGTGGTGGTAGATATTAATTTCCCAAATATCGATTGGCATCTCCCTACAGCAAGGGGTTTAGATGGGCTGGAGTTTGTTAGGTGTGTTCAGGAAGGTTTCTTGACACAATATGTAGATAAGCCTACAAGAGGAGAGACTGTACTTGATTTGGTATTGGGAAATGAACCTGGTCAGGTGTCAGATCTCTGAGTGGGAGAGCACTTTGGAGATAGTGATCATGATTCTATCTCCTTTACAATAGCATTGGAGAGGGATAGGAACAGACAAGTTAGAAAAGCGTTTAATTGGAGCAAGGGGAATTATGAGGCTATCAGGTGGGAACTTGGAAGCTTAAATTAGGAACAGATGGTCTTAGGGAAAAGTACAGAAGAAATGTGGCAAATGTTCAGGGGATATTTGTGTGGAGTTCTTCACAGGTACGTTCCAATGAGACAGGGAAGTTATGGTAGGGTACAGGAACTGTGGTGTACAAACGCTGTAGTAAGTCGAGTCAAGAAGAAAAGAAAAGCTTACAAAAGGTTCAGAGAGCTCGGTAATGTTAGAGATCTAGAAGATTATAAGGCTAGCAGGAAGGAGCTTAAGAAGGAAATTAGGAGAGCCAGAAGGGGCCATGATAAGACCTTGGCGGACAGGATTAAGGAAAACCTTAAGGCATTCTACAAGTATGTGAAGAGCAAGAGGATAAGATATGAAAGAATAGGACCTATCAAGTATGACAGTGGGAAAGTGTGTATGGAACCGAAGGAAATAGCAGAGGTACTTAATGAATACTTCACTTCAGTATTCACTATGGAAAAGGATCTTGGTGATTGTAGTGATGACTTGCAGCAGACTGAAAAGTTTGAACCTGTAGATATTAAGAAACAGGATGTGCTGGAGCTTTTGGAAAGCATCAAGTTGGATAAGTCGCCAGGACCAGATGAGATGTACCCCAGGCTCCTGTGGGAGGCGAGGGAGGAGATTGCTGAGCCTCTGGCAATGATCTTTGCATCGGGGACGGGAGAGGTTCTGGAGGATTGGAGGGTTGCGGATGTTGTTCCCTTATTCAAGAAAGGGAGTAGAGATAGCCCAGGAAATTATAGACCAGTGAGTCTTACTTCAGTGGTTGTAAGTCGATGGAGAAGACCCTGAGAGGCAGGATTTATGAACATTTGGAGAGGCATAATATGATTAGGAATAGTCAGCATGGCTTTGTCAAGGGCAGGTCATGCCTTACGAGCCTGATTGAATTTTTTGAGGATATGACTAAACACATTGAAAATGGAAGAGCAGTAGATGTAGTGTATATGGATTTCAGCAAGGCATTTGATAAGCTACCCCATGCCAGGCTTATTGAGAAAGTAAGGAGGCATGGGATCCAAGGGGACAGTGATTTGTGGATCCAGAACTGGCTTGCCCACAGAAGGCAAAGAGTGGTTGTAGATGGGTCATATTCTGCATGGAGGCCGGTGACCAGTGGTGTGCCTCAGGGATCTGTTCTGGGACCCCTACTCTTCGTGACTTTTACAAATGATCTGGATGAGGAAGTGGAGGGATGGGTCAGTAAGTTTTCTGAGACACAAAGGTTGGGGGTGTTGTGGATAGTGTGGAGGGCTGTCAGAGGTTACAGCGGGACATTGATAGGATGCAAAACTGGGCTGAGAAGTGGCAGATGGAGTTCAACCCAGATAAGTGTGAAGTTGTTCTTTTTGGTAGGTCAAATATGATGGCAGAATATAGTATTAATGGTAAGACTCTTGACAGTGTGGAGGATCAAAGGAATCTTGGGGTCCGAGTCCATAGGACACTCAAAGCAGCTGTGCAAGTTGACTTTGTGGTTAAGAAGGCATACAGTGTATTGGCCTTCATCAATTGTGGAATTGAATTTAGGAGCTGAGAGGTAATGTTGCAGCTATATAGGACCCTGGTCAGACCCCACTTGGAGTACTGTGCTCAGTTCTGGTTGCCTCACTACAGGAAGGATGTGGAAACCATGGAAAGGGTGCAGAGAAGATTTACGAGGATGGATTGGGGAGCATGCCTTATGAGAATAGGTTGAATGAAGTCGGTCTTTTCTCCTTGGAGCGACGGAGGATGAGAGGTGACCTGATAGTCAGAGGCTTTTTCCCAGGGCTGAAATGGCTGTCACAAGAGGACACAGGTTTAAGGTGCTGGGGAGTAGGTACAGAGCAGATGTCAAGGGTAAGTTTTTTACACAGAGAGTGGTGAGTGCATGGAATGGGCTGCTGGTGACGGTGGCGGAGGTGGATATGATAGGGTCTTTTAAGAGACTTTTGGATAGGTACATGGAGCTTAGAAAAATAGAGGGCTATGGGTAACCCTAGTAATTTCTAAGATAGGGATATGTTTGGCACAACTTTGTTGGCCGAAAGGCCTATATTGCACTGTAGATTTTCTATGTTTCTATGTTTCTAGATAGTCCTCAGAGGAGTGAAAGCCTTTGCTGAGGTGGTTGACTTCATTGGTATAACCTCTGGCCATTTCGAATGAGCATCCACATCAGAAACGTGGAGTCCATGAATGCTCCAACAAAGTCAATATATACTCTTTGCCATGGTGACGATGGCCATTCCCATGGATGTAACAGTGCCTGCGGGGGTGGCATTTTGAACCTTTTAGCATCAAGAGCAGCTTTCATTCAAGTCTTTAATCTGTTTATCTGTTCCCTTCTCAAACACATTCTCATTAGCATTAAGCAGCTGTGACAGCCTCTGGTTAGTGTCACCATTTGGGCTGCTGTGGTCTGTTGATGTCACACTGAGAGCTTTGATTGAGTGCCAGTCTAGTTGGATTTTTCTCAACCATTCACATCCGAAAAGTGCTGGCCCTCCACTGTTCAATACATAAAACTCCGACTGCAGTGCTTGGCTTCCATACGTCACATTGACTTTCAGTTTGCCTTCGGGAGACACTTTCTTGCCTTTAGCATCACTGAGGTCTTCTCTAATGGTATCTCAGTGTAGTCAGCCTCCGAAATTATAGACAAAGCTGACCCTGTGTGCAGTTCCATTTTCAGTTTTATACCAGACATATCTATTGTGATCTGGATGGATTTGTGATCTTCTCCAGTAATACTATGCAGTTCTCAGCATGACAAACTCACATTTGTCGGACTCTGTAACCACAAAATACTCTGCAGATGCTGGGGTCAAGGCAACACTCACAACACGCTGGAGGAACTCAGCAGGTCGGGCAGCATCCCGCGGAAACGATGGGTCGATGTTTCGGGCCGGAACCCTTCGTCAGGACTGTAGAGGGAAGGGGCAGAGGCCCTATAAAGAAGGTGGGGGGAGGGTGGGAAGGAGAAGGCTGGTAGGTTCCAGGTGAAAAACCAGTAAGGGGAAAGATAAAGGGGTGAGGGAGGGGAAGCAGGGAGGTGATAGGCAGGAAAGGTGAAGAAGGAATAGGGGAAAACACAATGGGTCGTAGAAGGAAGCGGAACCATGAGGGAGGTGATAGGCAGCTGGGGGAGGGAGCAGAGTGAAATAGGGATAGGGGAAGGGAGGGGGAGGGAATTACCGGAAGTTGGAGAATTCACTGTTCATACCAAGGGGCTGGAGACTACCTAGACGGTATATGAGGTGTTGCTCCTCCAACCTGAGGTTAGCCTCATCATGGCAGTAGAGGAGGCCATGTATGGACATATCTGAATGGGAGTGGGAAGCAGAGTTTGAAGTGGGTGGCTACCGGGAGATCCTGTCTGTTGTGGCGACAGGACTCTGCGGTGTGTCTGTTTCATGCCCTGGTTGACATCTTCACTGGTGTGCTGTAGGCATTTCATTTTAGCCGTTCTGTAAGCGCAGTCTGTTCTGCTTTCAGCCTGTTCGGGTTACTGTCAAAGATAAGGGATGCTTAGGAATGTGTGCCCCATCCAATCAGGATGGTGGAACTGGGAGAGGTTCTGTAGAGCAATACTCACAACACGCTGGAGGAACTCAGCAGGTCGGGCAGCATCCGTGGAAAAGATCGGTCGACGTTTCAGGCCGGAACCTTTCGTCAGGACTGTAGAGCACTGGCGGGGGGTGGGGGAGAGGTTTTGTGGGGGGACACTAAGATTGGTCTTTGTTCAGCGGGAGATGAGTAGTGTGTGTGTGTGTCTGTGTGTGTGTGTGTGTGTGTCTGTGTGTGTGTGTGTGCGTGTCTGTCTGTGTGTGTGTGTGTGTGTGTCTGTGTGTGTCTGTGTGTGTGTGTGCGTGCGTGTCTGTGTGTGTGTGTGTGTGTCTGTCTGTCTGTGTGTGTGTGCGCGTGTGTGTGTGTGTCTGTCTGTGTGTGTGTGTGTGTGTGTGTGTGTGTCTGTGTGTGTGTGTGTCCGTGCGTGCGTGCGTGTGTGTGTGTGTGTGTCTGTGTGTCTGTGTGTGTGTGTGTGTGTGCGTGTGTGCGTGTGTGTGTCTGTCTGTGTGTGTGTGTGTGTGTGTGTGTCTGTGTGTGTGTGTGTGTGTGTGTGTGTGTCTGTGTGTGTGTGTGTCCGTGCGTGCGTGCGTGTGTGTGTGTGTGTGTGTCTGTGTGTGTGTGTGTGTGTGTGTGTGCGTGCGTGTGTGTGTGTGTGTGTGTGTGTGCGTGTGTGTGTATGTGTGTGTGTGTGTGTGTGTGTGTGTGCGTGTGTGTGTATGTGTGTGTGTGTGTGTGTATGTGTGTGTGCGTGTGTGCGTGTGTGTGTGTGTCTGTGTGTGTGTGTGTGTGTGTGTGTGTGTGTGTCTGTGTGTGTGTGTCCGTGCGTGCGTGCGTGTGTGTGTGTGTGTGTGTGTGTGTGTGTCTGTGTGTGTGTGTGCGTGCGTGTGTGTGTGTGTGTCTGTGTGTGTGTGTGCGTGCGTGTGTGTGTGTGTGTGTGTGTGTGCGTGTGTGTCGCTCTGGATTTCCAGCACCTGCAGCTTTTCTGTTGTCTGAGGACAGATACGTCCCCGGGGCCAGACTGGATACGCCCCAGGTTACCGCGAGAAGCGAGGAAAGGGATTGCCAGCATTGTTGGCGGTGATCTTGGCGTCCTCACTGGCCAGAGGAGAAGTCCTCGATGCCCTGAGGATGGCAAATGTTCTGGAAAGTTAATAGGATTAATACTGGCCTCCAACACCCTCAGTAATCCGAAACCTTCTCCACCCTCTAAGAGAAAACTTATCCGCGTATGTCCAAAGTTCAAAGTAAATTTATTATCAAAATACATGTACAAGGGGTGATTGATAAGCTCGTGGTCTAAGGTAGAAGAAGTCTATTTTAGAAAATCTATGTTTATTTTTCAACATAGCCCCCTCCTACATTTACACACTTAGTCACTTAGTCCAGCGGTCGTGGAGCATACGGATCCCTTGAACCTCCAGAAGTGGTCCATAGCTGGGGTGATTGATAAGTTTGTGGCCTAAGGTAGAAGGAGATGAGTTATTAACTTCAAACTTTCTGCATTATCACTCAAAGAGTTGAACTGCACGTGCGTGTAACGACAGCGTCTTGGTCTTCCAGGTGGTCCACAGCAGGGGTGACTGATAAGTTCGTGGCCTTAGGCAGAAGGAGATGAGTTATACAGCTCTTGTTACAGCTCTTTGAGTGAAAATGCAGAAAGTCTGAAGTTAATAACTCATCTCCTTCTACTTTAAGCCACGGACTTATCAATCACCCCTGGTATGCCACTTTATATAACCCTGATATTTATTTTCTTGTCGGCGTACTCAGGACACCCATAATAGATTAATAACCATTGCAAAATCAATGAAAGACCGTCCCAATTCGGGTGCTCAACCAATGTGTGATGGATAGATAGATAGATAGATACTTTATTGACCCCAAAGGAAAGGACAGTGTCACAGTAGCATTCCAAGTTCACAGAAGCGCAAATATAAGTAGAATATGGGTTGATTGAACTTGGCCTTTTCCCCTCGGAGCGACGGAGGGTGAGAGGTGACCTGATAGAGGTGTATAAAATGATGAGAGGCTATGATCGTGTGGATAGTCAGAGGCTTTTTCCCCAGGGCTGAAATGGCCAACAGGAGAGGGCACAGTTTTAAAGTGCTTGGAAGGAGGTACAGAGGAGATGTCAGGGGTAAGTTTTTTACACAGAGAGTGGTGAGTGCGTGGGATGGGCTGCCGGTGACGGTGGTGGAGGCGGATAAGATAGGGTCTTTTACGAGACTCCTGGAGCTTAGAAAAATAGAGGGCTACAGGTAACCCGAGGTAATTTCTAAAATAAGTACATGTTCGGCACAGCATTGCGGGCTGAAGGGCCTGCATTGTGCTGTAGGTTTTCTATGTTTCTAAGAGAAGCAAGAAAAAATTTTAAAAATTAAGTTATCTTAAAAAATAAGATGAAGAATATTTACAAGTTCACACTGATACAATGATAATGCAAGGGTGCAGGTTATGGTAAACAGAGGTTAATAACAGTCTAACGAGAAGGGGTCATCACTACCCCGGCCTTAGTTTGATTCGTTATGGAGCCTGATGGTCGAGGATAAGAATGACCTCATTTATCGCTCTTTGGGGCAGCATAGTTGTCTCAGTCTGTTACTAAAAGTGCTCCTCTCTTCAGCCAAGTTGGCACGCAGAGGGTGAGAAACATTGTCCGGAATTGCCAGGATTTTCTGGAGGGTCCGTTGTTCCACCACAGCCTCCAGTGTGTCTGGTTCGGCTCCTATAACAGAGCCAGGCTTTCCAATCAGTTTACTGAGCCTGTTGGCATCACCCCGTGTTGATGCCATTGCCCCAGCTCACCACCGCATGGAAGAAATAGACGCAGACTATGCAATTAAAAAATAAAGAAATAATAATAATAAATAAATAAACAATAAATATCGAAGTATATCGCAAACGTGAGGAAATCTGCAGAGGCTGGAATTTCAAGCAACGCACATCAAATTTGCTGGTGGACGCAGCAGGCCAGGCAGCATCTCTAGGGAGAGGTACAGTCAACGTTTCAGGCCGAGACCCTTAGTCAGGACTAACTGAAGGAAGAGTGAGTTAGAGATTTGAAAGTGGGAGGGGGAGGGGGAGATCCGAAATGATAGGAGAAGACAGGAGGGGGAGGGATGGAGCCAAGAGCTGGACAGGTGATTGGCAAAAGGGATATGAGAGGATCATGGGACAGGATGCCCAGGGAGAGGGAAAAGAGGGAGCGGGGGAAACCCAGAGGATGGGCAAGGGGTATAGTCAGAGGGACAGAGGGAGAAAAAGGAAAGAGAGAGAAAGAATGAATGAATAAATAAATAAATAACGGGTGGGGTATGAGGGAGAGGTGGGGCATTAGCGGAAGTTAGAGAAGTCGATGTTCATGCCATCAGGTTGGAGGCTACCCAGACGGAATATCAGGTGTTGTTCCTCTAACCTGAGTGTGGCTTCATCTCGACAGTAGAGGAGTCCGTGGATAGACATATCAGAATGGGAATGGGACGTGGAATTAAAATGTGTGGCCACTGGGAGATCCTGCTTTCTCTGGCGGACAGAGCGTAGGTGTTCAGCAAAACGGTCTCCCAGTCTGCGTCCGGTCTCGCCAATATATCGCACCTCAGTTTTAGACGACTGAAGTCAATGTTAAAGCAAATTTATTACCAAAGCATAACAGAAACAAGTTTAATATCACTGGCATATGTCGTGAAGTTTGTTGCTTTGCAGCACAGTACAGTTCAAAGCATAATAACAAAAACTACCAATTGCATTGAGAATTATATACAAAAATTGCAAAGCGAAAATTAAAAAAGTGGTGGAAAATCAGAGGCGGGGGGAAGAATATCGAGCAGAAATGGGTTCACTGTCCGTTCAGAAATCTGACGGCGGAGGTGAAGAAGCTGTTCCTGAATCGTTGAGTGCGTGTTGTCTTCAGGCTCCTGTACCTCCTCCTCGATTGTAGCGACGAGAAGAGGGGGTGACTTGGGGTCCTAAACGATGGGCGCCGCCTTTGGAAGCGGAGCTGGTGCCCGCGACAAAGCCGGCAGAGCTCGCAAATTCCTGCCCTGCTTGCAAAGGCGTTCCATCTTCCCCCCTCCTATCTCACTGAGCCAGGAGTACTTAGGATCAGCCAGGGCGAAATAAATCAGCCTTTAATAAAATATTTCAATGAATGTTGATAAATATCACCTCATCCGTCTTTGTTTCTCTGCCGACTCCAGTATTCTGGCTGCCTGTTCAACCGGAAAAGTTTAATGCCTGGCTACAAAATTGAAAATGGGTCCAGATGTCAGCTGCTGGCAAGACAGAGCACTTTTAAGCGAATCCTTCCCTCTAAATCATCTATCATATTAAAATTAAATACAACTACAATACATGAATCATTTCATTTCTTGCATCAACAGATCTCTGATTATTACTCTGTGAAATGATGTTCAATACATATCCTCCTGCCTACTGGAGCTCGACGTTTCAGACGGAGTACAGTTCTCAGGTAGATCCCCTTCCACCCAGCTTTCCCCGGAACTGACGGAAACGCCTCACTGCGGTTCCTCCTGAATCAGAAGTGGCTTTCTTCGGCGTCAGAATCAGAATCCAGATCAGGAGGTGCATCGAAATCAGAGTCACAGGGTCATGTTTAATAGGGTCGGCGTTTGCCCTTAAGTTGGTCGCTGTGGAGTATTTCTGTTTTTGCACATTTTTTAATAATCTGTTCAATATAATATGATGAGCACGCACACTAAAAACAGAATACTGTAGTGCTACATTTATTCTATCCTGACTTACGGAAGTGAATGCTGGACCATTTCCCCAGCAATGGAAAAGAGACTAGAAGCAGCTGAATTATGGTTCTACAGGAGAATGTTAAAACTATCACGGACCACACACACATCAAATGACAAGTTCTCAGAAGAAGCCAAGCAGTTCGATCACTCATACCAGCAATAAGAGGAAGACAACTCAGATTCCTAGGACACATCATGCGGAAAGATGAACTAGAAAAACTCACTCTCTGGAAAGATTGAGGGGAGCAAACCTAGAGGAAGACCTCGGCTTATGTACATCGAAAGCATAGCCAAGTGGCTACACATCGAGGAAATGGAAGTCATCCAGAGAATGAAGGATAGATCTATATGGAAAACCATGGTCACCGACGTCCTCATCGGATATGGTACCTAGACAGACAGACATAAGTAATTGATTTATTTGTTTATTTACTAGATTTGGGAACAGCTTCTTTCCAATTGTGATAAGACTGCTGAACGGATCTGGGCCGTACCCTCCAAATATCCAGACCTGCCTCCCGGTTTTTTTTTTGCACTACCTTACTTTCCATTTTTCTATTCTCTAGTTATGATTTATAATTTAAATTTTTAATATTTACCATCAATTTGTAATCCAGGGAGCGGGAAGTGCAGAATCAAGTATCGCTGCGATGATTGTACAGTCTAGTATCAATTGTTTCGCGACAATAAGGTGTAAAGTATGAAGTATAAAAGTATAAAAGGTTTTATTTTATTTATTATTATTGTTTTTTCTCTCTCTCTGTTAGGCTATGTATTGCATTGAACTGCTGCTTCTAAGTTGACAAATGTCACGTCACATGATTCACGATAATAAACCTGACTCGGATTCTGAAACCTGTGCGGGGAGAGTTTCTGCGAGTGGAATAGCCGTCGCGCTGGGGGTGGTTCTACCCTCCCAACCACAGAGGTCCAGGGCCCAGCGTGGTGCCAACAAGCTTCAGAAACCGGCTTCTTCCTTGGTTGTGGGGTGGTGGGTGGGAGGGGGGATGTACCTCGTCAAGCGCGCCCCCCCCCTCTCTCCACGAGATGTACCGGAACCGCCTCCCCGGCCGTCGGATCTTACCCGCCCAATCCGCCTCGTGCGCGAGGGCCAGGCACGTCCCCGTCTCGCCAGGGTGCGAGGCCCGCCAAGGTTCTGGGGAGTAGATTTAGGACAGAGATGAGGAGAGTGGTGAATCTGTGGAATTCTCTGCCCAATGAAGCAGTTGAGGCTACCTCAGTAAAATATATTTAGATTAGATTAGGTTAGATTATGAAGACACACAGTCCTCTTTTATTGTCATTTAGTAATGCATGCATTAAGAAATGATACAATGTTCCTCCGGTGTGATATCACAGAAACACAGGACAGACCAAGACTGAAAAACTGACAAAAATCACATAATTATAACATATAGTTACAACAGTGCAAAACAATACCATAATTTGATGAAGAACAGACCATGGGCACGGTAAAAAAAAAGTCTCAAAGTCTCTCGAAAGTCCCAACATCTCACGCAGACGGTTGAAGGGAGAAACTCTCCCTGCCATGAGCTTCCAGCGCCGCAAACTTGCCGATGCAGCACCCTGGAAGCACCTGACCACAGTCTGACTCTGAGTCCGTCCGAAAACTCCAAGCCTCCGACCAGCCCTTCGACACTGAGCACCGAGCACCATCTCTGCCGAGCGCTTCGACCCCGGCCCCGGCCGCCGAACAACGAGCAAAGCCGAGGATTCGGGGCCTTCCCCTCCGGAGATTCTGGACCACACAGTAGCAGCGGCAGTGAAACAGGCATTTCAGAAGTTTCACCAGATGTTCCTCCATGCTTCTCACGTCCGTCTCCATCAAATCAGGATTGTGCACGGCATCCTACTTGACAGATAACAGATATCATTGACCGGAGTGGCCGCTGCGAGCTGCGTCACGTCGCCATCTTCTCCTCCCTCAATTTCCCGTCCATTAAGACAAGGTGGGATAGATTTTTGCACAGTAGGGGAATTAAGGGTTATGGGGAAAAGGCAGGTAGGTGGAGATGAGTCCATGGTCAGATCAGCCATGACCTTATCGAATGGCGGAGCAGTCTCTATGGGCCAGATGGCCGACTCCTGCTCCTGTCTCTTATGTCCTTATGAAACCTGACCTGATTTAGCCCGCCTGTCCAGGAGGTGTACCGGGGTGCGGCCGCTGAGCGCCTCGTAGCCACAGGTGACAGCTGAGTGTCCGGTGGGGACCAAAGGTGGATGAGCTGGCCCGGAATGGGCATGACGAGCTCTTTGACCAGAGGCGGAACCTCTCCCCATACACCCCAGTACATTGCGATGCATAATATATAAAATCTGTAAACTGCAGTAGGAAGTGTATTTAGAAAGTTGAATTAAACAAGTAGTGAAAAAAAGAGAAAAAAGAATAGTGAGGTAGTGTTCATGGGTTCAATGTCCATTCAGGAATCGGATGGCAGAGGGGAAGAAGCTGTTCCTGAATCGTTGAGTGTGTGTCTTCAGGCTCCCTGATGGTCACAATGAGAAGAGGGCATGTCCTGGGTGATGGGGGTCAGTAATGACGGATGTATCTCCTGTACCCCCTCCCTGATGGTCACAATGAGAAGAGGGCATGTCCTGGGTGATGGGGGTCAGTAATGATGGATATATCTCCTGTACCTCCTCCCTGATGGTCACAATGAGAAGAGGGCCTGTCCTGGGTGATGGGGGTCAGTAATTATGGATGTATCTCCATTACCCCCTCCCTGATGGTCACAATGAGAAGAGGGCATGTCCTGGGTGATGGGGGTCAGTAATGATGGATATATCTCCTGTACCTCCTCCCTGATGGTCACAATGAGAAGAGGGCATGTCCTGGGTGATGGGGGTCAGTAATGATGGATGTATCTCCATTACCCCCTCCCTGATGGTCACAATGAGAAGAGGGCATGTCCTGGGTGATGGGGATCAGTAACGATGGATGTATCTCCTGTACCCCCTCCCTGATGGTTACAATGAGAAGAGGACATGTCCTGGGTGATGGGGGTCAGTAATGATGGATGTATCTCCTGTACCCCCTCCCTGATGGTCACAATGAGAAGAGGACATGTCCTGGGTGATGGGGATCAGTAATGATGGATGTATCTCCTGTACCTCCTCCCTGATGGTCACAATGAGAAGAGGACATGTCCTGGGTGATGGGGATCAGTAATGATGGATGTATCTCCTGTACCTCCTCCCTGATGGTCACAATGAGAAGAGGGCATGTCCTGGGTGATGGGGGTACTTCATGATGGATGCCACCTTTCTGAGGCATCGCTCCTTGAAGATGTCCTAGACACGCACTACCTGACCCCCAAGGCTGCGGCCTGCAGGGCTGACTTCACTTGCCTCAGGGATTCCGTGACTGTAGATGCACCTTTGGGGGGGGGGGGCGCGGGAATCTGCTGTTAATGTAGATCCAAGGTTCAAAGGTCCAATTTAATGTCGGAGAGATGTGTACAATATACATCCTGAAATGCTTTTTCCTCGCAACACATCCACGAAAACAGGGGAAGCGCTGCAAAGAACAAACGACAACTAAATGTGAGAACCCCAAACTCCACCCCCCAGCTCCCCCCTCCCCGCTCCGGCAGAAACGAGCGAGTGTCAACACTGCCTCCGAGCACAAACATGAGCTAGGCGATAGCAAAGACACTGACTTGCAGTCACCCCAAAGACTATCGCATTTCATCTGGCATTCGACAATTCGAATTGCAGAATTGCATAACAGAAGGATCTAGGAATAATGGTGCATAGTTTCCTGAAGGTGGAATCTCATCTGGGTAGGGTGGTGAAGAAAGCTTTTGGTATGCTGGCCTTCATAAATCAGAGCATTGAGTACAGGAGTTGGGATGTAATGTTGAAATTATATAAGGCATTGGTAAGGCCAAATTGGAGTATTGTGTACAGTTCTGGTCACCGAATTATAGGAATAAAATTGGGAGAGTACAGAGGTTTACCAAAATGTTGCCTGGGTTTCATCTCCTAAGTTACAGAGAAAGGTTGAACAAGTTAGGTCTTTATTCTTTGGAGCGTAGAAGGTTGAGGGGGGACTTGATAGAGGTGTTTAAAATTATGAGGAGGATTGATAGAGTTGACATGGATAGGCTTTTTCCATTGAGAATGGGGGAGATTGAAAAAAGAGGACATGAGTTGAGAGTTAAAGGGCAAAAGGTTAGGGGTAACATGAGGGGAAACTTCTTTACTCAGAGAGTGGTAGCTGTGTGGAACGAGCTTCCAGCAGAAGTGGTTGAGGCAGGTTCGATATTGTCATTTAAAGTTAAATTGGATGGATATATGGACAGGAAAGGAATGGAGGGTTACGGGCTGAGTGCAGGTCGGTGGGACTAGGTGAGAGTCCCGGACTAGAAGGGCCGAGATGGCCTGTTTCCGTGCTGTAATTGTAAGATGGTTATATGGTTAATTCACAGGTTCTCCCTGGTAAGGGAGAGGGAAGTGTCCCCCCTTTTCACAGCGAGCGGGGAGACATAACAACAACCCGCTGGTTTACGACGTTAAAAGGTCCGTCTCGCCATTTTTTACTAGCTCTGTGCCTGAAGATCGCAAAGATCTCAGGTTAGTGAAAGATTTTCCGGCCTCCCCCGATGACACATGGTCCCCCTGCCGTGACACCGACCCTCGATCTCCACAGCCCCAAGATCTTAGGCTTCCAAATACGAGTGAGACTCTCAGGCCGAACCCTTGGCATGTCAGATAACGGCCGGTCCTGAAACCTCTAGAACGGGTCCCATCCCCGCAAAGAACCGTAGTCTGTGTCTGAACTCCAGGTCAGGGCCTTCAAAGGAAACCTGAGAGGGGAAAATAGAGATATTAAAGATGGAAATAGAGCTGTTTCCGAAGATGCAAGCAAATGAGTTGCCGTTAGGCGCCATCTTAACTCCACCTCCACATCCAGGTAAGTATCTTACCTTTTATCGTTTGTGTGAATTCTTCTTCCTTTTTCACATGCTTGGTGTCTGACGGTGTTTGTTGTGTGGATTTTTTAAAAAAAAAGATTCTATTGTGTTTCTTTGTTTTGCGGCTGACTGCAAGAAGATGTTTGAACCTGTGGCTGGTGTCAACGAGTACACTTCTGTTCAGTATTCACCAAGTAAAGATGCAGAAGTGGGCTGAGAAGTGGCAGATGGAATTCAACCCGGAGAAGTGTGAGATGGTACACTTTGGAAGGACAAACTCCAAGGCAGAGTACAAAGTAAATGGCAGGATACTTGGTAGTGTGGAGGAGCAGAGGGATCTGGGGGTACATGTCCACAGATCCCTGAAAGTTGCCTCACAGGTGGATAGGGTAGTTAAGAAAGCTTATGGGGTGTTAGCTTTCATAAGTCGAGGGATAGAGTTTAAGAGTCGCGATGTAATGATGCAGCTCTATAAAACTCTGGGTAGGCCACACTTGGAGTACTCTGTCCAGTTCTGGCCGCCTCACTATAGGAAGGATATGGAAGCATTGGAAAGGGTACAGAGGAGATTTACCAGGATGCTGCCTGGTTTAGAGAATATGCATTATGATCAGAGATTAAGGGAGCTAGTGTTTTACTCTTTGGAGAGAAGGAGGATGAGAGGAGACATGATAGAGGTGTACAAGATAATAAGAGGAATAGATAGAGTGGACAGCCAGCGCCTCTTCCCCAGGGCACCACTGCTCAATACAAGAGGACATGGCTTTAAGGTAAGGGGTGGGAAGTTCGAGGGGGATATTAGAGGAAGGTTTTTTACTCAGAGAGTGGTTGGTGTGTGGAATGCACTGCCTGAGTCAGTGGTGGAGGCAGATACACTAGTGAAGTTTAAGAGACTACTAGACAGGTATATGGAGGAATTTAAGGTGGGGGGTTATATGGGAGGCAGGGTTTAAGGGTCGGCACAACACTGTGGGCCGAAGGGCCTGTACTGTGCTGTACTGTTCTATGTTCTATGTTCTATAAGTGGTAAAATTTGAGAGGCTGGGTTAAGAAGGCACATGGCATGTGTAGGCCAAGGCGGGTTTAAAACACGGAACGAAGTGTCGAACTCGAATGGGTCAGGGGCAGCAGAAGCAGGGCAGATCAATTGTCTTTGTTCCGGCCACGTGCTCGGAGATGGAGGCTGCCATTTTGTGGAGCTGTTTTACACCCTCCATTTTGTGAGCTGGAGGTGCTCGGCTTTCTGTGTATTTAAAAGCAGACACAGGGATGCTCCCAGGTAATCTGCTGAACCAGGGATCATCCCCAAAGAAGTTATCTGTGAGGTGTCCTTCGATATAACATAATACGCAGGTTTGTTGGTGTCTGCCTGGAGTGCTTTGAGCTGGTTACCGAAGAGAGCAATAAGTTACCGACTGTCACTTGCTGGGATGAGGGCAATACATGGTCTCTGGTCTGGAGCAGAGACCATGGAAAAGGTGTTTAAGGTCAATTCGATGACCTACAGCCAATGACACTGGAATGCAATAGTTGAATTGGTCAGGAATGAATATACAGTAAAAGTGGACTCTTCGAACGTGATGTCAGAGATAACTCTCTCAGGAGACCCACCATCGCAAGGAAGAACCCCCCACGCCAGGAGCTGGGATAAGAAAGGATCGATCATGTGCCCTGTGAAGACCTCCCTATTTCGGTGTCATAAATCGTACAAGTGTCGGTACAGAGGGAACAGCAGGGTTAATGTTGGCCTGGGGTCAACACGGTTACGTTGCCGTCTGCGCAGGGACAGTGAAGTGTGAGCTTCCGTTAATTACGAGCTGCGTCGTGAATTCCCTAACCTGGTCCCGTCAACGAAAGGTCAACAGCTAGCTTGTCTTTACCACACAAACCAACCTTCCGTCCTTGGGCTCACTTTACACCGCACGCTGTCGGAGCAGTGCTGCCAGGATAATCAAGGACACGACCCACCCAGCCAACACACTTTTCGTCCCTCTTCCCTCCGGGAGAAGGCTCAGGAGCTTGAAGACTCATACGGCCAGATTTGGGAACAGCTTCTTTCCAACTGTGATAAGACTGGTGAACGGATCCTGACCCGGATCTGGGCCGTACCCTCCAAATATCCGGACCTGCCTCTCGGTTTTTTTGCACTACCTTACTTTCCCTTTTCTATTTTCTATGTATGATTTATAATTTAAATTTTTAATATTTACTATCAATTTGTACTCCAGGGAGTGTGAAGCACAGAATCAAATATCGCTGTGATGATTGTATGTTCTAATATCAATTGTTTGGCGACAATAAGGTATAAAGTATAAAGTATTAGTCGAGGCACTGAGTTCAAAATCCGGGGGCGGGGGTTGCGTTGAAGGTAATTATGTTGCATCTGGAGTATCGCACGCTGCTCTGGTCAGCCATTATAGGAAGGATGTCGGGGATTTGGAGGGTTTTACCAAGACACTGCCTGGTTTAGAGGGCATGTGCTACAATGAGAGGCTGGACAAATTCAAGTTGTCTTCTTTGAGCTGCGGAGGATGAGGGGAGATCTGACAGAGGTTTATAAGATTGAATTGAATTGACTTTATTTCTTACATCCTTCACATACACGAGGAGCAAAAAATCTTTACATTATGTCTCCGTCTAAATGTGCAAATTATAGTAATTTGTAATCAATTGTATGTACAACAGGACAATCAATAATAACATAGAAATACAGTTGTGTCAGCGTGAGTTAATCAGTCTGATGGCGTGGTGGAAGAAGCTGTCCCGGAGCCTGTTGGTCCTGGCTTTTACGCTGCGGTACCGTTTCCCGGATGGTAGCAGCTGGAACAGTTTGTGGTTGGGGTGACTCGGGTCCCCAATGATCCTTTTTACACACCTGTCTTAGTAAATGTCCTGAACAGTGGGAAGTTCACATCTACAGATGCGCTGGGCTGTCCGCACCACTCTCTGCAGAGTCCTGCGATTGAGGGAGGTACAGTTCCCGTACCAGGCAGTGATGCAGCCAGTCAGGATGCTCTCAATTGTGCCCCTGTAGAAAGTCCTTAGGATTTGGGGACTCATGCCAAACTTCTTCATCTGTCTGAGGTGAAAGAGATGTTGTTGTGCTCTTTTCACCACACGGCTGGTGTGTACGGACCACGTGAGGTCCTTGTTGATGTGCAGGCCGAGGAACTTAAAGCTGTTCACCCTCTCAACCCCAGATCCATTGATGTCAATAGGGGTTAGCCTGTCTGCATTCCTCCTGTAGTCCATGACCAGCTCCTTTGTGTGAGGAAGATGGAAGGATACGGACATTAAGCAGAAGAGATTAATTAGCTGACGAAGGGTCTCGGCCTGAAACGTCGACTGTACCTCTTCCTAGAGATGCTGCCTGGCCTGCTGCGTTCCACCAGCAACTTTGATGCGTGTTGCGAGACTAATTAGCTGTTTGATTACTAGCTTAATTGGTTTGGCACAACATTGTGGTGCTGCAATATTTGACAGTAATGTGCAAAAGTTGTAGGTACATGCAAAAAAACTCTGTAAAGTGAAAATGCTTTCAAAAATAATGGAATGAGAAGTTCCTAAATATAAAAAAATACTGTAAAAGTTAGCAAACAGAAGCGAGCGAGACAGCCAAAGTCTGCAGAAGAACTGCGGCAAGTTCTCTGAGATGCTTGGAACAATCCACCAGCTGATTTTCTGATAAAACTGCACGACAGTGTACCTGAGAGAATTGATGACATTTTAAAGGCAAAGGGTGATCAGACCAGATGTTGATTTGATTTAGTTTTTGGCTGTTTTTCTGCTCTTTATAGTAATTATTTCTGATACTCAGAAGCTTTTAACTTCATTATTTTTGAAAGCATCTTTGCATTTTAGACTTTTGCATCTACATCTGGATATTCTCTTTTCATGCCATTTGAGAAATACCTGAAGAAGAATTTTTGTCTCATCTATAAACGATATGACACTTTACTGATATACTCGTGAGTAAAAATACAGGCAGTCTCGCAAGAACATTACAGGGGCATCAACACGAGGAAAACTGCAGATGCTGGAATTTCAAGCAACACACATAAAAGTTACTGGTGAACGCAGCAGGCCAGGCAGCATCTCTAGGAAGAGGTACAGTCGACGTTGTCGGGCCGAGACCCTTCGTCAGGACTAACTGAAGGAAGAGCTAGTAAGAGATTTGAAAGTGGGATGGGGAGGGGGAGAAGAGAGGAGGGGGAGGGATGGAGACAAGAGCTGGACAGGTGATTGGCAAAAGGGATACGAGGCTGGAGAAGGGAGAGGATCATGGGACTGGAGGCCGAGGGAGGGAGAAAGGGGGTGGGGAGCACCAAAGGAAGATATAGAGGGTGAAAAAAAGAGAGAGAAAGAAAGGGGGAAAAAAAATAAATGAATAAGGGATGGGGTGAGAAGGGGATGAGGGCCATTAACGGAAGTTAGAGAAGTCGATGTCCATGCCATCAGGTTGGAGGCTACCCAAACGGAATATAAGGTGTTGTTCCTCCAACCTGAGTGTGGCTTCATCTTTACAGTAGAGGAGGCCGTGGATAGACATATCAGAATGGGAATGGGATGTGGAATTGAAACGTGTGGCCACTGGGAGATCCTGCTTTCTCTGGCAGACAGAGCGTAGATGTTCCAGCGAAACAGTCTCCCCAGTCTGCGTCGGGGCATAGTCGCTCAACGGTCATGCAACGATCATACGGTGGTCATGCAATGGCATAACGTGGGGAAGAGCCATATATGGTTCCACTGCAGACCCAAAAAAACCAGAGCTTTAATGATCTCTTAAGATCGGCAGCACAGCCGTGGAAACTGCGAGCAGCTTCGAACTCCTGGGGATGCAGAGCTTGCACAGATTCTCTCTGTTCCAGGACACATCCTCCAGAATCAGGGGAGCTCACCAACGCCTCTACTTTCTGAGGAGACTGAAGAGAGCTGGACTGTGCACATCTATACTCACATCATTCTACAGAATCGCAGTAGACAGCATCCTGACAAACTGCATCACCGCTCGGTACGGAGACTGCTCTGTGGCGGACAGGACAGCTCAACAACGGGTAGTCAAAACTGCCCAACGCATCACCGGAACCAGCCGATTCACCATCTAGGACGTATATACAGAAAGATGCCGGGAAAGGGTTAGTAACATCCTGAATGCTCCCACCCATCCTGCTCACGGACTGTCCGTCCCACTCCCACCAGGGAGGAGGCTACGTAGCATCCACACCAGGACCGTGAAGGATCCCACCCACCCTGCTCACGGACTGTCTGTCCCACTCCCATCGGGGAGGAGGCTACGTAGCGTCCACACCAGGACCGTGAAGGATCCCACCCACCCTGCTCACGGACTGTCTGTCCCACTCCCATCGGGGAGGAGGCTACGTAGCATCCACACCAGGACCGTGAAGGATCCCCACCCACCCTGCTCACGGACTGTCTGTCCCACTCCCATCGGGGAGGAGGCTACGTAGCATCCACACCAGGACCGTGAAGGATCCCACCCACCCTGCTCACGGACTGTCTGTCCCACTCCCATTGGGGAGGAGGCTACGTAGCACCCACACCAGGACCGTGAAGGATCCCACCCACCCTGCTCACGGGCTGTCTGTCCCACTCCCATCGGGGAGGAGGCTACGTAGCACCCACACCAG
This sequence comes from Mobula hypostoma, assembly GCF_963921235.1. Classification (NCBI taxonomy): domain Eukaryota; kingdom Metazoa; phylum Chordata; class Chondrichthyes; order Myliobatiformes; family Myliobatidae; genus Mobula; species Mobula hypostoma. Next base: position 2,190,645 of record NC_086129.1, on the reverse strand, counting down.
GACCGTGAAGGATCCCACCCACCCTGGTCACGGGCTGTCTGTCTCACTCCCATCGGGGAGGAGGCTACGTAGCGCCCACACCAGGACCGTGAAGGATCCCACCCACCCTGCTCACGGACTGTCCGTCCCACTCCCATCGGGGAGGAGGCTACGTAGCGCCCACACCAGGACCCACCAGACTCAAAAACAGTGACTTTCCCCAAGCAGTGAGTCTGATCAACACCTCCACCCACTAACCCACCCCTCCACACCCCCCAAACCACCACTACTTTATCATTTCCTGTCAGAGTCACCTTCTGTACAGACACTCCTGTGCCCAGAGTCACTTTATGGACAGGCAATCAATCTGTGTGTATATAAGCTATCTTATGTATTTATAATTACTGTGTTTTTTATTATTGTGTTCTTTATCTTTTTGTGTTTTTTGGGCTGAGTCAGATCTGAAGTAACAATTATTTTCTTCTCCTTTACACTTGTGTGCAGGAAATTACATTAAACAATCTTGAATCCTGAGATATTAACCTGACTTGGTCCAACCAAGCAGAGTTCACTGTCAAGAAGGCCCACCAGTGCCTTTACTTCCTGAGAAAACTAAAGAAATTTGGCCTAAAACCCTAAAACCCCAACTAATTTTTATAGACGCACTGTAGAAAGCATTCTTCTAGGGTGCATCACAACCTGGTATGGAAGTTGTCCTGTCCAAGACCAGAAGAAGCTGCAGAAGATCGTGAACACAGCCCAGCACATCACACAAACCAATCTTCCGTCCATGGACTCACTTTACACCGCACGCTGTCGGAGCAGTGCTGCCAGGATAATCAAGGACACGACCCACCCAGCCAACATACTTTTCGTCCCTCTTCCCTCTGGGAGAAGGCTCAGGAGATTGAAGACTCGTACGGCCAGATTTGGGAACAGCTCCTTTCCAACTGTGATAAGACTGCTGAACGGATCCTGACCCGGATCTGGGCCGTACCCTCCAAATATCCGGACCTGCCTCTCGGTTTTTATGCACTACCTTACTTCCCATTTTCTATTTTCTATTTATGATTTATAATTTAAATATTTAATATTTACTATCGATTTGTAATCCAGGGAGCGGAAAGCACAGAATCAAATATCGCTGTGATGATTGTACGTTCTAGTATCAATTGTTTGGCGACAATGAAGTATAAAGTATAAGTATAAGCAGTAGCCTAAATTCCACTAAGACAGCCGGAGATATGTAAAATATGTTAATTATATACAGAGTATTGTGCAAATGTCTTAGGACACACACACACACACACATATATATATATATATATATATATATATATATAGGCATCCGTTAGTCTCGTGAGACCATGGAAGGTTTCCAGGGCGCAGGCCTGGGCAAGGTTGTATGGAAGGCCAAAACATCCGGCGAGTGGATTTAACAAGATGTTTTCACTCACAGAACAGCCACTCGCTGGGTGTTTTTGTTTGTTTTTGGCACCATTCTTTGTAAACCACCGTGGGCGACACTAACTAATTAGCTTGTTTATTTCGGCCTTTTTTCTTAAAGAGGTGCTGGACGTGCTCCAGTGTGCTCCAGCTAGCGCTGCACCCCTGATCTTAGAGTAGGTTCAAAGGTTGGCAGAACATTGTAGGCCGAAGGGCCTTTATCGTGCTGTAATATTCTGAGTTCTGTGTTTCATGTTCCATGTTAAATTCAGTTTTGCTCCCTTCCTTGTTCTCATTATCCCTGGTACTCTTGCAAATCCCAAAACCACCATCGTAAAAAAAAAACGCCTTATTTCCACGGTTAACTTGGCCTAGGTGCCTGTGAACGGTCAGTTTGTGAGGAGAGGTTGGTCTGGCCTGTACGACCTCCCGCCCCCGGTGCAGAGGGTTCGTTGATATCTTACATCAAAGTTGCTGGTGAACGCAGCAGGCCAAGCAGCATCTATAGGAAGAGGCGCAGTCGACGTTTCAGGCCGAGACCCTTCGTCAGTCCTGAAACATCGACTGCACCTCTTCCTAGAGATGCTGCTTGGCCTGCTGCGTTCACCAGCAACTTTGATGTGTGTTGCTTGAATTTCCAGCATCTGCAGAATTCCTGTTGTTTTCGTTGATATCTTCCTGGGCGGGAAAGGACAGTGGGGGGGGAGATGTTGGTGTGGTCATCACTACGTGTCCCACCACTGCGCTGCCTTCTCCGCAGTTCTCCCGAGACCCCTTGGGAGGCCCGTAAGGAGTTTGAACTTTCTTCCCCCGACCGCAGGGGTTTCCCCCTGGTGCTCCAGTCTCCCCCCAACAGTCTTCCAAAGGCACCAGGGCAGGAAAGGGTTCTCATGTTGCGGGCATGCTTTGTTGGTGCCAGGAGCGCGATTACACCTGTGGGCTACTCCCCCACCACCAGCACATCCTCGGACTGCGTTGGTCACTGACACAAGCGACCCACTTCGCTAACAAGAGGAAATCTGAAGATGCTGGAATTCAGCAGTTCCAGGCAGCGTCGACGGGAGAAAGCACAGCCAGATGGACTTCGGCCTGCGAAGTTGATCCGGCATTTTGTGTGACGCGGACCATTTCACTGTATGTGCAGGTGACAAATAGGGCTAATCTTCCCCTTCATTTCCCTGCGCCTGCCATCTCAGGCAGCAGCTGAGGCTCACTCTAACGTGGCCAGGCTCGCAGGCCGGTGAGGATTTGGCATCTCCTGACCTCAGGCCTTCCTGCTACGAGCAACCTTTTTGGCCCAAATGGTGACAGACAGAGACTGTGTGGGGTTTTTGGCAGCTCCAGGCCTGCCTGCGCTATCTGGAATTCAGAAGGATGAAGGGTGGGTGGGGGGGGGGGGCGAGAGAGGGGAGGTGGTTAACCTCATTGAAACCCGTCGAATGTGGAAAGGCCTCGATGGAGTGGGTGAGGAGAGGATATTTCCTCTGGTGGGCGAGTCTCGTGCCAGAGCGCGGGGCCTCGAAATAGAGGGGGACGTCCATTTGGAATGGAGACAAAGAGGAACTACTTTAGCCAGGGAGCTGTGAATCTGTGAGGCGTTTGAATCAAAGCTCCTTTGTGTTGGAAATCGGTCAGCTTGCGAAATCCCTGTCTGAGGGGATGATCAGGCCAGAAGACGCAGGAGCAGGAAATGGCATAATTTGTTGTCGCGGGCGGCTGGGGAGGCCGTTTCTGTGTCTACTTAAAGGCAGGACATGAAGAGATACGGGGTGGGGTGGGGGGCAAAGGCAGGATTCCGGGGCTGAGAGGAAAACTGAATCAGCCATGATGAAATGGTGGAGCAGACTCAATGGGCCAAATGGCCTAATTCTGCTCCTGTACCTTACGGCCTTAGTGCCCCCTAAGATGGAGATTTCAAAAGCTAACTCGTTTCCAGCAAAAATAACTTTCCATTTAAATTTTTCAAAGGGCTTGTTCCCGGGGCTGTTGGTAGAGGCAGATACATTGGGGACATTTAAAAGACTCGTAGATAGGCAGATAGATGAAGGGGAAACGGAGGGTTTTGTGGGAGGGAAGGGCTAGGTTGATCTCAGAGTAGGTTAAAAGGTTGACACAAGATCATGGGCCGAAGGGCCTGTACTGTGCTGTGATGTTTGAAGTAGTTCAGTTTCCAGATGAACCTCAGCCTTAAAATATAAAAGTCCATCTCGTGGTCTGTCACTTTTTTATACCGCCAGTAAAGAACGCTGATATTTTTTCCTCTCTTTCTGCTCTGCCAGCTGCTGGAATGCCTGGCTGTGTTTGGGTGTCAGGAAAAGAGGTGATTCAAATTAAGCTCGGATCTTCAAAAAGGCTGGTGGGGGTGGGGAACAGGTTGTAGAGTTCACTCACGCAGGGGATTCTGCAGATGTTGGAAATCCAGAGCAACACACACACACACACACACACACACACACACACTCACACACACACACACACACACACACACACACACACACACACACACACACTCACACACACACACACACACACACACACACAAACACACACACACACACATACACACACACAAAAACACACACACACACACACACACACACAAAACGCTGGAGGAACTCACAGCAGGTCAGGCAGCATCTGTGGAGAGGAACAAACTCCATCACCGTGATCAGCAGGGGGAAGTCACATGGAGGCTTGCATGCTTCAAGGGCTCCATCAGGCGATGGCAATCCGGGCCACCCAAGTTGGACCGACTGTGGACGAGATGCCAGAGAAAGATTAATCCAACCCCGGTCCCAAAACGCGCAGACCCGCGTCTGTCCCTCCCAGGCCACACTTCATCATGCCATACGAATCAGCAACAATAAACTCTCGACGCTCAGGGTCCGAGACCCTTCTTCAGGACTGGACAGGAATGGGGAAGATGGTGGAGTAAAATGGCTGGGGGAAGGAAGATTGCTAGAAGGTGATAGGTGAAGCCAGGTGGGTGGGAAAGGTAAAGGGCTGGAGAGGAAGGAATCTGATGGGAGAGGAGAGTGGACCGTGGGAGAAAGGGAAGGAGGAAGGACACCAGGGGGAGGTGATGGGTGGGAAAGGTAAAGGGCTGGAGAGGAAGGAATCTGATAGGAGAGGAGAGTGGACCGTGGGAGAAAGGGAAGGAGGAGGGACACCAGGGGGATGTGATGGGTGGGAAAGGTAAAGGGCTGGAGAGGAAGGAATCTGATCGGAGAGGAGAGTGGACCGTGGGAGAAAGGGAAGGAGGAAGGACACCGGGGGGAGGTGATGGGTGGGAAAGGTAAAGGGCTGGAGAGGAAGGAATCTGATGGGATAGGAGAGTGGACCGTGGGAGAAAGGGAAGGAGGAGGGACAGTGGGGGGAGGTGATGGGTGGGAAAGGTAAAGGGCTGGAGAGGAAGGAATCTGATCGGAGAGGAGAGTGGACCGTGGGAGAAAGGGAAGGAGGAGGGACACCAGGGGGAGGTGATGGGTGGGAAAGGTAAAGGGCTGGAGAGGAAGGAATCTGATCGGAGAGGAGAGTGGACCGTGGGAGAAAGGGAAGGAGGAGGGACACCAGGGGGAGGTGATGGGTGGGAAAGGTAAAGGGCTGGAGAGGAAGGAATCTGATAGGAGAGGAGAGTGGACCGTGCGAGAAAGGGAAGGAGGAGGGACACCAGGGGGAGGTGATGGGTGGGAAAGGTAAAGAGCTGGAGAGGAAGGAATCTGATCGGAGAGGAGAGTGGACCGTGGGTGAAAGGGAAGCAGGAGGGACACGAGGGGGAGGTGATGGGTGGGAAAGGTAAAGGGCTGGAGAGGAAAAAATCTGATCGGAGAGGAGAGTGGACCGTGGGAGAAAGGGAAGGAGGAGGGACACCAGGGGGAGGTGATGGGTGGGAAAGGTAAAGGGCTGGAGAGGAAGAAATCTGATCGGAGAGGAGAGTGGACCGTGGGAGAAAGGGAAGCAGGAGGGACACCAGGGGGAGGTGATGGGTGGGAAAGGTAAAGGGCTGGAGAGGAAAAAATCTGATCGGAGAGGAGAGTGGACCGTGGGAGAAAGGGAAGGAGGAGGGACACCAGGGGGAGGTGATGGGTGGGAAATGTAAAGGACTGGAGAGGAAGGAATCTGATCGGAGAGGAGAGTGGACCGTGGGAGAAAGGGAAGGAGGAGGGACACCAGGGGGAGGTGATATGGGTGGGAAAGGTAAAGGGCTGGAGAGGAAGGAATCTGATCGGAGAGGAGAGTGGACCGTGGGAGAAAGGGAAGGAGGAGGGACACCAGGGGGAGGTGATGGGTGGGAAAGGTAAAGGGCTGGAGAGGAAGGAATCTGATCGGAGAGGAGAGTGGACCGTGGGAGAAAGGGAAGGAGGAGGGACACCAGGGGGAGGTGATGGGTGGGAAAGGTAAAGGGCTGGAGAGGAAGGAATCTGATCGGAGAGGAGAGTGGACCGTGGGAGAAAGGGAAGGAGGAGGGACACCAGGGGGAGGTGATGGGTGGGAAAGGTAAAGGGCTGGAGAGGAAGGAATCTGATCGGAGAGGAGAGTGGACCGTGGGAGAAAGGGAAGGAGGAGGGACACCAGGGGGAGGTGATGGGTGGGAAAGGTAAAGGGCTGGAGAGGAAGGATTCTGATCGGAGAGGAGAGTGGACCGTGGGAGAAAGGGAAGGAGGAGGGACACGAGGGGGAGGTGATGGGTGGGAAAGGTAAAGGGCTGGAGAGGAAGGAATCTGATCGGAGAGGAGAGTGGACGGTGGGAGAAAGGGAAGGAGGAGGGACACCAGGGGGAGGTGACGGGTGGGAAAGGTAAAGGGCTGGAGAGGAAGGAATCTGATGGGAGAGGAGAGTGGACCGTGGGAGAAAGGGAAGGAGGAGGGACACCGGGGGAGGTGATGGCTGGGAAAGGTAAAGGACTGGACAGGAAGGAATCTGATCGGAGAGGAGAGTGGACTGTGGGAGAGAGGGAAGGAGGAGGGACACCAGGGGGAGGTGATGGGTGGGAAAGGTAAAGGGCTGGAGAGGAAGGAATCTGATGGGAGAGGAGAGTGGACCGTGGGAGAGAGGGAAGGAGAAGGGACACCAGGGGGAGGTGATGGGTGGGAAAGGTAAAGGGCTGGAGAGGAAGGAATCTGATAGGAGAGGAGAGTGGACCGTTGGAGAAAGGGAAGGATGAGGGACACCAGGGGGAGGTGATGGGTGGGAAAGGTAAAGGGCTGGAGAGGAAGGAATCTGATCGGAGAGGAGAGTGGACCGTGGGAGAAAGGGAAGGATGAGGGACACCAGGGGGAGGTGATGGGTGGGAAAGGTCAAGGGCTGGAGAGGAAGGAATCTGATCGGAGAGGAGAGTGGACCGTGGGAGAAAGGGAAGGAGGAGGGACACCAGGGGGAGGTGATGGGTGGGAAAGGTAAAGGGCTGGAAAGGAAGGAATCTGATCGGAGAGGAGAGTGGACTGTGGGAGAGAGGGAAGGAGGAGGGACACCAGGGGGAGGTGATGGGTGGGAAAGGTAAAGGGCTGGAGAGGAAGGAATCTGATAGGAGAGGAGAGTGGACCGTGGGAGAAAGGGAAGGAGGAGGGACACCAGGGGGAGGTGATGGGTGGGAAGGTAAAGGGCTGGAAAGGAAGGAATCTGATCGGAGAGGAGAGTGGACCGTGGGAGAAAGGGAAGGAGGAGAGACACCAGGGGGAGGTGATGGGTGGGAAAGGTAAAGGGCTGGAGAGGAAGGAATCTGACGGGAGAGGAGAGTGGACCGTGGGAGAAAGGGAAGGAGGAGGGACACCAGGGGGAGGTGATGGGTGGGAAAGGTAAAGGGCTGGAGAGGAAGGAATCTGATCGGAGAGGAGAGTGGACCGTGGGAGAAAGGGATGGAGGGGGGACACCAGGGGGAGGTGATGGGTGGGAAAGGTCAAGGGCTGGAGAGGAAGGAATCTGATCGGAGAGGAGAGTGGACCGTGGGAGAAAGGGAAGGAAGAGGGACACCAGGGGGAGGTGATGGGTGGGAAAGGTAAAGGGCTGGAGAGGAAGGAATCTGATAGGAGAGGAGAGTGGACCGTGGGAGAAAGGGAAGGAGGAGGGACACCAGGGGGAGGTGACGGGTGGGAAAGGTAAAGGGCTGGAGAGGAAGGAATCTGATCGGAGAGGAGAGTGGACTGTGGGAGAGAGGGAAGGAGGAGGGACACCAGGGGGAGGTGATGGGTGGGAAAGGTAAAGGGCTGGAGAGGAAGGAATCTGATAGGAGAGGAGAGTGGACCGTTGGAGAAAGGGAAGGAGGAGGGACACCAGGGGGAGGTGATGGGTGGGAAAGGTAAAGGGCTGGAGAGGAAGGAATCTGATCGGAGAGGAGAGTGGACCGTGGGAGAAAGGGAAGGAGGAGGGACACCAGGGGGAGGTGATGGGTGGGAAGGTAAAGGGCTGGAAAGGAAGGAATCTGATCGGAGAGGGGAGTGTACCGTGGGAGGAAGGGAAGGAGGGAGGGGGCAGCAGACGGAGCTGATAGACAGGTGAGGAGAAGAGGTAAGAGGCCAGAGCAGGAAACTGGAGAAGACGGGAGTGGAGGCGGGGGAGGGAATTTATTTTGACCAGAAGAAGAAGTCGATATTCCTGCCTTCACTGTCCCTCAACCATCAGGCTCCTGAACCAAACGGGGTAACTACAGTCACTTGACTTTCCATTGAGATGTTCCCCTGACCGATGACTTCATTTAGGGACCTTTATCTTCTTCCTTCACGTTCTCCTTACTTGCATTTGCAGTTTGTTGACTTCTGCACTCTGATCTTTCATTGATCCTGTGACAGTCACTATGCTACAGATTCGCTGAGTACGCCCAGAGTAAAACAAATCTCAGAGTTGTGTACTTTAAGGTTCGGAGGCTACCCAGGCGGGAGGTGAGAGGTATCGCCCCTCCACCCTCAGCGTGGCCCTCATCCCGGCAGAAGACGAGGCCACGGACCATAATGTCAGAACGGGAATGGGGATGGAGCGGCCTCCGGGGAAATTCCGCTTTCTGGCGCCCGACGGCTGAAGGCAAGGGAAGTCGGCCACAGAGGGAGCGGGAAAGCAAGCGATGCACGGGGAAAGCGAAAAGCAGCACAGAGGGAATTAAAATAGCAAGACGGGAGGCAGGGAGGAGTAATTAGATAATTTTATGGGGTAGATTTATTCTCTTTGAAGTCTTCTCTCTGTGTGGTCTGCATTGATGCATGTGGGAGTTCAGTGATTAAAAACTGTAACACCATTACCACAGATGAATCAAGGAAAGGTTTGCAGTTGATTGCAAAGAACAGTAAGTGGCTGTAATTCATCATCAAGAGATTTTTAAGCTTAAATGTTAAAATAACACCCGTAAAGGAAAATATATCCCATTACTCAACGAAAGGAAAACTGTGATGATTGAGTAAGACCAAATAAGACTGTAAGATGCAGGAGCGAAATTAGGCCATTCGGCCCATCGAGTCTGTTCTGCCATTTCATCATGGCTGATCCAATTTTCCCTCTCAGCCCCAGTCTCCTGCCTTCCCCCTGGTGTCCCTTCATGCCCTGATCAATTCAAGAATCTATCAACCTCTGCCTTAAAGAAACATAAAATACTTGGCCTCCAGTGGATGTGGTATATATTGGATTTTCAAAAGGCTTTTGACAAGGTCCCACACAGGAGATTAGTGTGCAAACTTAAAGCACACGGTATTGGGGGTAAGGTATTGGTGTGGGTGGAGAATTGGTTGGCAGACAGGAAGCAAAGAGTGGGAATAAACGGGACCTTTTCAAAATGGCAGGCGGTGACTAGTGGGGTACCGCAAGGCTCAGTGCTGGGACCCCAGTTGTTTACAATATATATTAATGACTTGGATGAGGGAATTAAATGCAGCATCTCCAAGTTTGCGGATGACACGAAGCTGGGCGGCAGTGTTAGCTGTGAGGAGGATGCTAAGAGGATGCAGGGTGACTTGGATAGGTTGGGTGAGTGGGCAAATTCATGGCAGATGCAATTTAATGTGGATAAATGTGAAGTTATCCACTTTGGTGGCAAAAACAGAAAAACAGATTATTATCTGAATGGTGGCCGATTAGGAAAAGGGGAGGTGCAACGAGACCTGGGTGTCATTATACACCAGTCATTGAAAGTGGGCATGCAGGTACAGCGGGCGGTGAAAAAGGCGAATGGTATGCTGGCATTCATAGCGAGAGGATTTGGGTATAGGAGCAGGGAGGTACTACTGCAGTTGTACAAGGCCTTGGTGAGACCACACCTGGAGTATTGTGTGCAGTTTTGGTCCCCTAATCTGAGGAAAGACATCCTTGCCATAGAGGGAGTACAAAGAAGGTTCACCAGATTGATTCCTGGGATGGCAGGACTTTCATATGATGAAAGACTGGATGAACTAGGCTTATACTCATTGGAATTTAGAAGATTGAGGGGGGATCTGATTGAAACGTATAAAATCCTAAAGGGATTGGACAGGCTAGATGCAGGAAGATTGTTCCCGATGTTGGGGAAGTCCAGAAGGAGGGGTCACAGTTTGAGGATAAAGGGGAAACCTTTTAGGACCGAGATTAGGAAAAACTTCTTCACACAGAGAGTGGTGAATCTGTGGAATTCTCTGCCACAGGAAACTGTTGAGGCCAGTTCATTGGCTATATTTAAGAGGGAGTTAGATATGACCCTTGCGGCTAAAGGGATCAGGGGGTATGGAGGGAAGGCTGGTACAGGGTTCTGAGTTGGATGATCAGCCATGATCATACTGAATGGCGGTGCAGGCTCGAAGGGCCGAATGGCCTACTCCTGCACCTATTTTCTATGTTTCTATGTTTCTAAATGGGGTAGAGGGGATGATAGAAAAAAGGATCAGCCATGATTGAACGGCGGAGCTGACTCGATGGGCCAGATGGCCTAATTCTGCTCCCTTTTCTTATGGTTCATAGCTACCCATGGCACCGAATTCCACAGGTTCCTCACTCCCCAGCTAAAGAAATTCCTCCTCAACTCTATTCTGGAAGAGCGCCCCTCTAACCTGAGGCTGTGTCCTCTGGTCTTGGGCTCTCCGACCATCGGAAATGTCCTCTCCGCATTCACTCTGTCGAGTTCTTTCACAGTAACTGATGGTGGACTTTGGGAAGGGTGAGACAAAGGAAACACAAACCAATCCTCATCGAGGGGTCAGAAGTGGAGAGAGTGAGCAGCTTCAAGTTCCTGGGTGTCAAGATCTCTGAGGATCTAATCTGATCCCAGCATATCGATGCAGTTAAGACAGCGGCTACGTTTCATTAGGAGGTGGAGGCGATTTGGTACGTCACCGAAGACGCTCGCAAATTTCTTCAGATGTACCGTGACGAACATTCTAACTGGCTGCATCACCGTCTGGCGTGGGGGGAAGAGGGTTATGTTGGGGTGGGGGGAGCTACTGCACAGGGTCGAAGCAAGCTGCAGAGAGCTGTAAAACTTTTCAGCCCCATTATGGTTGCGAGCCTCTGTCGTGTCCAAGACATCTTCGAGGGGCGGTGACTCAAAAAGGCGGCATCCGTCAACCCTCCTCTCCTCCACCCCCAACACCCAGGACATGCCCTCTTCTCATTGCTACCGTCAGAAAGGACGTACAGGAGCCTGAAGGCACACACTCAGCGATTCAGGAACAGCTTCTTCCCCTTTGCCATTTGATTCCTGAATGGACATTGAACCCATGAACACTACCTCACTGTCTCACCATCACCCAGGACGTGCCTTCTTCTCATTGTGACCATCAGGGAGGGGGTAATGGAGATACATCCATCATTACTGACCCCCATCACCCAGGACATGTCCTCTTCTCATTGTGACCATCAGGGCGGGGTACAGGAGATACATCCATCATTACTGACCCCCATCGCCCAGGACATGTCCTCTTCTCATTGTGACCATCAGGGAGGAGTTACAGGAGATACATCCATCATTACTGATCCTCATCACCCAGGACATGTCCTCTTCTCATTGTGACCATCAGGGAGGAGGTACAGGAGATACATCCATCATTACTGACCCCCATCACCCCGGATATGTCCTCTTCTCATTGTGACAATCAGGGAGGAGGTACAGGAGATACATCCATCATTACTGACCCCCATCACACAGGACATGTCCTCTTCTCATTGTGACCATCAGGGAGGAGGTACAGGAGATACATCCATCATTACTGACCCCCATCACCCAGGACATGTCCTCTTCTCATTGTGACCATCAGGGAGGAGGTACAGGAGATACGTCCATCATTACTGACCCCCATCACCCAGGACATGTCCTCTTCTCACTGTGACCATCAGGGAGGAGGTACAGGAGATACATCCGTCATTACTGACCCCCATCACCCAGGACATGTCCTCTTCTCATTGTGACCATCAGGGAGGGGGTACAGGAGATACATCCATCATTACTGACCCCCATCACCCAGGACATGTCCTCTTCTCATTGTGACCATCAGGGAGGAGGTACAGGAGATACATCCATCATTACTGACCCCCATCACCCAGGACATGTCCTCTTCTCATTGTGACCATCAGGGAGGAGGTACAGGAGCCTGAAGACACACACTCAACGATTCAGGAACAGCTTCTTCCCCTCTGCCGTCCGATTTCTGAATGGACATTGAACTGATGAACACTACCTCGCTACCTTTGCACTAGTTATTTAATTTAACTATTATATACACAGACCCGGCTGGTGGCGTAGTGGCATCAGCGCCGGACTTCGGGACGAAAGGTCCCGAGTTCGAATCCAGCCGGCTCCCGTGCGCGCTTTCCATCCGAGGCTGGGTTACGAGCCGGTGATCTCTTTGGAAACTCACCCAGCAGAAGGCAATGGCAAACCACTGCTGTAACTTGCCTCGTACATGGTTCCCCACTACGTCAGAGAGGCATGGAGGGAAATCGTCTGCTAACCAGAGAAACTCCGGATGCGATGTACCTTTCCTTTTCTGTTTTATATACACACACATACACATGAACATATATACACACACACATATGTATAATTATATATATATATATATATATATATATAAGGCATCCGTTAGTCTTGCGAGACCATGGATCTGCGCCTGGAAAGTCTTCACTCTCCAGGGCACAGGCCAGGGCAAGGTTGTATGGAAGACCTGCAGTTGCCCTTGCTGCAAGTCTCCCCTCTCCATGACACCGATGTTGTCCAAGGGAAGGGCATTAGGACGCATACAGCTTGGCACTGGTGTCGTTGCAGGGCAATGTGTGATTAAGTGCCTTGCTCAAGGACACAACACGTTCCTTCGGCCAATGCTCGAACTCACGACCTTCAGATCACTAGACCGATACCTTAACCACTTGGCCACGCGCCAACACACATATATATATATGTATACTTACTGTAATTCACAGATTTTTTTCATCTAGGAGATTCAGCAGAGTATCGTAAGTTAATTCCGGTTGCTTGGCTTTAGGTTTCTTCCTCCCGTTTCCCATCGGAGTCTTTCCCATCTTCAGGATCCCGGGTTTTAGATCTTGTAGTTATTTCTCGACTCATTCCTTCAAATTTCACAATTACAATTCAAGGAATAATCAATCATATGGTTTAAATCTTTAAGCGTAGGTAAAAGTAAGTTAAATAAGGGCGATCAAAGGTTAAAAAGAATAACGGTAATGGAGCGAAGCCAGGAACAACTTCACTCCATGAGCGCCTCCTGGAGAATCCAATCTTGCTTTAGGATGAAGACCCAGTCCGTCTTTACAATGTGTACACTTCCACTGGGATAACTAATGTGTTGGTTGGGAGGTTACCCCAGTGGAAGTGTGCACATTCCGAAGACGGACTGGGTCGTACCTTAATTGACCACGTGGTTGTAATGGGACGGGGCGGGTTCAGTGGGCTGGGAGGGCCTGTTATCGTGCTGACAAAATGAATTAAAAGTCTTCAGCGTGCGCTGGTGGAGATTGTGATTGCCACGGCGTACTCTGGTAATACGGGAACCCAAGTGCGGAGGAAAGCCCGTCTCCGACGTAGAGACGGCGATGAGAGTTTATTCTTCATAGTTCCAAAAGAGCGACACCGCGAGAGGAAGCATTCTCCAAACTAGGACCCCGTGGTTAGCACTTATCAGTCGTCTGCTTAAATAATACAAGTAACACAGAAACCCTGAATCTATCAAAATGAAGTTAACAGGCTTAAACCGAAAGCACCAGGAGACTGTATCACAGAGAACGAGTCACTCGAGAAAGGAGACAGCGAACTCTAAATGATTCATGACTCTTGTTGAAGAACATTTAACTAATTCAGCTGCTCTATAAACTTTGGAGGCCAGCACTCTCCGGCGCCGCCCTACAGACCTGAAGAGCTCATTACAATCCTCACTGAGGACAGAGGCAGACTTGGCTCTGACGTCCTCCTGGTTTCAGCCGGGGTGACACGGAAGATTTGCTGAAGAGGCCCACGAGGCACCAAGTTCCAACCCGGCTTACCGAGGTTCGGTAAAATTGGGCGCCGTGACCCACCGAGATAGAAGTTTTCCCCCTCAGATAACACGGGGCTTTCAGGCAAGCACGTGGTGGAGTCTGAGTCTGATCTGAGACTGCGGGGTGTGTTAAAGGGTTAACGTGCAAGGAGCGTTTGCTGGCTCAGGGCATGTACTCGCTGGAGTTTAGAAGAATACGGGAAAATTCCTAGATTGAGTGGATGGGGAGAGGATGTTTCCTACGGCGGGAGAGGACCGGAGGGTACAAGGAAGCTTCTTCAGAGATGAGGAAGAATTTCTTCAGCCAGAGGGTAGCGAATCTGTTGAATTTATTGCCACAGGCAGCTGTGGCAGCCAAATCATTTTTAAAGCAGGTGTTGATACAGTATATTAATATAAATCTGTGGAATTCTCTGCCCAATGAAGCAGTGGAAGCTACCTCAGTAAGTATATTTAAGACAAGATTGGATAGATTTTTGCACAGTAGGGGAATTGAGGGTTATGGGGAAAAGGCAGGTAGGTAGAGATGAGTCCATGGTCAGATCAGCCATGATCTTGTTGAATGGTGGAGCAGGCTCGACGGGCTGGATGGCCAACTCCTGCTCCTGTCTCTTATGCTCTTCTACCTCAATGGTAACCAGAGCTTTCAAAAGTTGGCAATGGGGCAAGATTCTGATCTGATGGAGACGGACGTGAGAGTACGGAGGAACATCTGGAAAACTTCTGAAATGCCCGCTTCGCTGCCGCTGCTACTGTGTGGTAACCGGAATCTCCGGAACTGAAGGCCCCGAAATCCTCGGCTTTGCGTGTTTCAGCAGCCGGGAAAAGGCGCTCGGCAGAGGATGGTGCTCGGGAGGCTGTATCGGAGGGGCTGGTCGGAGGCTCGAAGTCTTCAGACGGACGGACTCAGTGTCGGCTGTGGTTGGTTTCTTCCAAGGCATCGGCAAGTTGACGGTGCCTGGAGATTTATGACAGGGAGTTTCTCCCTTTTGCCGCCTGCTATCGGGGACTCGGAAGTCGATCGACTCGGGGACTTTGGGACTTTTTTTTTACTGTGCCCATGGTTTGTTCTTCATCAAATTATGGTATTGCTTTGCACTGTTGTAACTATATGTTATAATTATGTGGTTCTGTCAGTGTTAGTCTTTGGTCTGTCCTGTTTTCTGTGATATCACTCCGGAGAAACATTGTATCATTTCTTAATGCATGTATGCATTTCTAAATGACAATAAACGAGGACTGAGTGTCTTCATAATCTAAAAAATAGATTGGAGCTGTGAAATGTGGGAAGCCAGAGGGGAAGCTTAACAGACAGGTTTTGAATGAACAGGGTTGTTGGGCCACAGAGAAGCCCAGTACAAAAACAAGCCCTTCAGCCCGTCTAGTCTGTGTCAAGACTACTTAAGCTCCCATTGACCTGCAGCAGGCCACGGCCCTCCATAACCCTACCCCATCCATGTACCGATCCGACCATCTCTCAAACACTTAAACCGAGCTCGCGTGGACCATTTGTGCTGGCGGCTCGTTCCACCCTCTGGGTGAAGAAGTCTCGTCTCCCCTCCCCATATTCCCTTTAAACTTATCCCCCCTTAAGCCATGACCTCCGGCCCGTAGTCCCACCCAACCCCTAACCGAACAAGCCCGCTTGCACCTGCCCCCGAGAAAGACGGTGTTCCTCTCCCGGCTGGGCCTCTGAAACCGCGGTGTGCGGGTTTCCTGCGCACCGCTCGAGTCGAGCACGATGTTCTCCTAAGCCGGGCCGCCAGGAGGCTGTAGCGGCTGATCTGGGGGCCCACCGGCTCCGGTGCAGGCTGGAGGGGAGCCAGTGGCGGTTGGGTCGTCCGGCTGCTCAGTTTGTTACTGTCACAAGAAGCAAGCTGGAGCGAGGAACTTTATTTTGCTCGCTTTCCGTAACATTACAAGATAAGTGCATATGCGTGTACCCATAGACTTGCGTTCAAGGACCTCGTCATCTCACTCTCTTGAAATTTATCGCTTATTTATTTAATTGTGAGGGGTTTCTTCTTTTATGTTACTGTTAAAGCTAATAAAATGGCTTCTTTGTTATGTTAAAAATAAAATGGCTTCTCTGTGTTGTTCACTGCTGAGACAGTTGTTCTCTTTCCCGCAGCTTGTTTGGGTTATAATTACTGATAATGAGAATTGTATTCATTTGCTAAACAATTGGGATAGATGTTATTCTTTCTTGTGTGTCTATAAGCTATTGTTTCTCGTGGACTTTGGGGCAGATGGGAACAGAGAGAGAGGAGACGCGATGCTGTAAGCTGGCCGACGGGGCGGGCCCTGAGCGGGAGTCCGAGGCCCAGGGTCTTCGGCGAGGAGAGGAGACCAGGACAGACTCGTGGGGAGCCTCTGGTCGACCACCGTGGTTGGTCCCAGGCGGTGGGTCGAGGAGGTTGGAGGGGATCGAGTGGTGGAAAGAAGACGCCAATGGTTGTGCACAAAGTGGTTGAACTTTGATAAGTTTGACGCCTTTTACTTTCCTTTTATATTTTATCTCTATTAATTACAGAGTTCCAGTAAGATCTATAAAGTGTAATAATTTAATCGCATATGGTGTGCTGTCTGTTATTTGGCGGGGTGGGGTACATCACACAGCATCCACACAAACTTGATTACCCAGTTTGGTAGGGCCGAAGGCTGCTCGCCCTAGACGGAAGCGAGCTGAGCGAGCCTGAGGCCTACTGGGGGGCTACATCACATTATTATCTTCGTCTTCTTGTACTTGCACGGTTTGCTGACTTTTGAACATTGCTTGTCTGTCTGTCTTGCCGTGCGGAGTGCATTTTTACTGATCCTATTGCATTTCTCTATACTTACTGTGAATTCTCGTCAGAAGGGGCACCTCAGGGTCAGGGTCTGGAGGCGGGGCGAAGTCAGGATGGCGCCTAACGGCGACTCCTTTGCTCACATCTTCCAAAACAGCTCTGTTTCCATCTTTGATATTTCTTTTTTTTCCCCTTTTCCGGGTTCTTTCGAAGACCCTGACCTGGAGTCACCCACTGACTTCGGTTCTTTGCGGGAATGGGACCCGCTCTCGGGACCTCACGACCGGCCGCTCTTCGATATCCCAAGGACGCGGCCTGGAAGGCAAGCACGCCCTTTGGGCTTCCGGGATTTTGTGGCTCTGGGGACGGGCTGATTTCAGGCCGGTGGCCCTGACTGAGGCGTCGCGGGAGAACACGGAACATTGGGAGTAGCGGGTTAGCTGCCGGGGGTTGGGTGTCCAGAGAGCTTCGCCTTCCTGGTGCCGACTGTCTGGGTGCAGAGCTCGGAAAAAGCAACGCAGTGGACTTTTAACATCGTAAATCAGCGAGTTGTCTGTTATGTCTCCCCTCTCGCTGTGAAATGGAGATATCTCTTTTCCCCTTATTAGGGAGAGAGAGAGCCTGTGGTATGTTAAATACCGGGTGAACGAGTAGTCTTTGGGGTACTGCAAGTCTGTGTCTTTATTGATGCTTTGCTGCACGCTTGAGTGCTTGGTGGGGGGGGATGGTTTTCTGCTGGTGGGCGAGGGGGGTGTCTTTGCTTTGTTGCTGCTTCTGCGTGGGAAGGGGGAGCTGGGGGAAGTTTTGGGGTTCTTACATTTAAATTGTCATTCATTCTTTGGGGGCACTCCTCTGTTTTCGTGTACGTTTGTGAAGAAAAAGAATTTCAGGATGTGTATTGCATACCTTTCTCTGGCATTAAATGTACCGATTGAAACCTATATAGGGACGGATACAGTACTGTGCTAAAATCTTAGGCACGTAAATATACCTATGGCGAGGTCAAGTAGAAGCTTCTGGACTATCAGTGATCCAACCAAGACCTCAATGGGGGAGCTTCTTCCTTACTATTACTACTATGTTGACTCAGGCCTGGGGGGCCGGCGTCGGGCACGATGACGGACTCTCCACTTCTCCCTCTCCCTCACCAGTGTGTTCAGTTCATCTACGTTAGCCGCCCCGCTGTCTTCTAGGAGCGTGTTGACCATAGTCTTGGGAGGGCGCCCTGGTTTCATCCTCCCGTACGATGACTAGGCTGGCAGGTAGCTCGGGGTGGCATAGACAGTGCCCTGCTACTTGCAGTCTTCTCGCCCCGATTTTAGTGGAGAGCATCGGTAGGTTGTTATAGAGCTCGACGTTCGTCATGTGCTGGTGCCAACTCACGTCAAGAGCCATCCGGAGCATTCGTGTATAGCAACCATCTGGGGACTTTCGCATCGTCTTGGTGAGTGTCCATGTCTCGCATCCGTACGTGAGAATGGAGTCCTTGCTTCTTCCTTGCCCCACCTCAATGCTCAAAGTTCAAAGCAAACTTATTATCAAAGTCCATCCAGCACTGTGCAAAAGTCTTGGGCACGTATACACTTACGGCTAGAGTGCCTAAGGCTTTTGTGCAGGACTGTATCTGTCAACGTGGAGAGGAGAGCGAGTTTGTGAACCTGGCGGGAGCGAAGGGTGTTGGGAATGGCGAGGGTGGGACGGGTGGCGGAGAAGGAGTGTCAGGGGTGGGGAGCGGGTGAGGGCAGACGCACACCCAGCCCCGAGACTCCAGGCAAGTTCATTTGATTCCAAACAATCCGTTTACTGATCGTTACAGAATATATCTCTGACGCTTCCCTCTCCCGTCCCCTTTTCCCAACCATGATTCCCCCTCTCCCCGCTTCCCCTTCCCATTCTCAGAGACCCACATCAGAATCAGGTCTATCGTCACTCGCATGTGTCATGAACTTTAATGTTCTTTTTTCCCGGCAGCAGTACGGTGCAATATACAAAATTACTACTCACAACACGCTGGAGGAACTCAGCAGGTCGGGCAGCATCCGTGGAAACGATGGGTCGACGTTTCGGGCCGGAACCCTTCGTCAGGACTGAAGGGGGAAGGGGCAGAGGCCCTATAAAGAAGGTGGGGAGAGGATGGGAAGGAGAAGGCTGGTGGGTTCCAGGTGAAAAACCAGTAAGGGGAAAGATAAAGAGGTGAGGGAGGGGAAGCCGGGAGGGGATAGGCAGGAAAGGTGACGAAGGAATAGGGGAAAACACAATGGGTAGTAGAAGGAGGTGGAACCATGAGGGAGGTGGTAGGCAGCTGGGGGAGGGAGCAGAGTGAAATAGGGATAGGGGAAGGGAGGGGGAGGGAATTACCGAAAGTTGGAGAATTCTATGTTCATACTAAGGGGCTGGAGACTACCTAGACGGTATATGAGGTGTTGCTCCTCCAACCTGAGTTTAGCCTCATCATGGCAATAGAGGAGGCCATGTATGGACATTTCTGAATGGGAGCGGGAAGCAGAGTTGAAGTGGGTGGCTACCGGGAGATCCTGGCCTGTTTTGGCGGACGGAGCGGAGGTGCTCGACGAAGCGGTCCCCCAATCTGCGTTGGGTTTCACCGATGTAGAGGAGGCCGCACCGGGAGCACCGGATGCAATAGATGACCCCAACAGACTCACAGGTGAAGTGTTGCCTCACCTGGAAGGACTGTTTGTGGCGCTGAATGGTGGCAAGAGAGGAGGTGTAGGGACAGGTGTAGCACTTATACAGTACTGTGCCAAAGGCTTTGCTCTACATACAGCCTGTGCCTAGGGCTCTTGCAGGGTCCTGTACTCCTGGCTTTGTGGGTCTCGAGCAAGACTGCCCATTTGCCGTGGTGCGCCCGGACCTCCGCACTCCAGAATTCTGGGATACTCCGGTGACTTCCATGGCTGTGACAACATCTGCCCCGCACCACGTCACCGGCAGCCCAGACAATACCGACTGCACTTTCCTGCTCCCATTAAACAGGAAGCTGGCTCTTTACTGGCTGCTAGCAATTTTAAATTAAAGAACTCGTCTCACTCAAACTCTCACCGGTTTGGCATTTTGGCATTTCCTTTCATATGGTAACATTTCAGCACTGGAAGATGCAAAAGAATTCTTCAGGGAACTTTTATTTTTTGAAATTCTTAAGTGAATTAACTGATGGTAAAATCCTTATTATAGGAATTAAATTAACACAGTCTCTGGCATGAGATGTCTCTATTGAAAATGTGAAAGGATGCCCCCACTGTGAATGGGCTGGGGGCAGTCCACACATTCCGACGCCAACATCCACAATGCTCGGCAGAACAACGCGGAACACAATAGGAAGCAAAGCAACAACAACAACAGCAAAACAACCCTGTTCCACACACACACACACACAGAACCGTCCTCCACCTTTAGCACAGGTCACCCGGGCGTTAAGCAATGGGCTTCGAATTGAGCCCCCATGATGGAACTTAGTGCCTTGACCTTCGCCATCTGACCTCCCCCTTCGGACACGCCGCTGACAGGACCCTGAACTGCAGGCTCACCCACTCACCGGGCCCCATGACTCATCAAGGACTGGGAGCCGATCTAACAGGAGGCTACGTCCCGCGTGGTGCCAGTCCCCTTGTCGTTGAAGCTGATCTCATCCAGGGAAGGATAGAGCGTTCCACGACCACTCCTGACCTCATCCGGGAAACCAGAGAGTGTTCCATCACACTCCCAATCTCATCCAGGGAATGAGAGATCGTTCTGTCACACTCCTGACCTCATCCAGGGAAGGAAAGAGTGTTCCATCACAATCCTGACCTCATCCAGGGAAGGAGAGATCGATCTGTCACACTCCTGACCTCATCCAGGGAAGGAGAGAGCGTTCCACCACATTCCTGACCTCATCCAGGGAAGGAGAGAGCGTTCCACCACATTCCTGACCTCATCCAGGGAAGGAGAGAGCGTCCCATCACATTCCTGACCTCATCCAGGGAAGGAGAGAGCGTTCCATCACATTCCTAACCTCATCCAGGGAAGGAGAGAGTGTTCTATCAAACTCCTGACCTCATCCAGGGAAGGAGAGACCGTTCCATCACATTCCTGACCTCATCCAGGGAAGGAGAGAGTGTTCTATCAAACTCCTGACCTCATCCAGGGAAGGAGAGAGCGTTCCATCACATTCCTGACCTCATCCAGGGAAGGATAGAGCGTTCCACCACATTCCTGACCTCATCCAGGGAAGGAGAGAGGGTTCTATCAAATTCCTGACCTCATCCAGGGAAGGAGAGAGGGTCCTATCAAACTCCTGACCTCATCTAGGGAAGGAGAGAGCATTCTATCAAACTCCTGACCTCATCCAGGGAAGGAGAGAGCGTTCCATCACATTCCTGACCTCATCCAGGGATGGAAAGAGTGTTCTGTCAAACTCCTGACCTCATCCAGGGAAGGAGAGATTGTTCTATTACACTCCCAACCTCATCCAGAGAAGGAGAGAGTGTTCCATCACATTCCTGACCTCATCCAGGGAAGGAGAGATCGTTCTGTCACACTCCTGACCTCATCCAGTGAAGGAGAGAGTGTTTCATCACATTCCTGTTCTCAATCTGGGAAGGGGAGGGTGTTTCATCACACTCCTGATCTTGTCCAGGGAAGGGGAGAGTGTTCCATCACATTCCTGACCTCATCAAGGGAAGGAGAGATCGTTCCATCACATTCCCGACCTCATCCAGGGAAGGAGAGATCGTTCCATCACATTCCCGACCTCATCCAGGGAAGGAGTGTTCCATCACATTCCTGACCTCATCCAGGGAAGGAGAGATTGTTCTATTACATTCCTGACCCCATCCAGGGAAGGAGAGAGTGTTCCATCACATTCCTGACCTCATCCAGAGAAGGAGAGATCGATCTGTCACACACCTGACCTCACCCAGGGAAGGAGAGAGTGTTCCATCACGTTCCTGACCCCGTCCAGGGAAGGAGAAATTGTTCTATCAAACTCCTGACGTCATCCAGGGAAGGAGAGATTGTTCTGTCACACTCCTGACCTCATCCAGGGAAGGAGAGAGTGTTTCATCACACTCCTGATCTCATCCAGGGAAGGGGAGAGTGTTCCATCACATTCCTGACCTCATCAAGGGAAGGAGAGATCGTTCCATCACATTCCCGACCTCATCCAGGGAAGGAGTGTTCCATCACATTCCTGACCTCATCCAGGGAAGGAGAGAGTGTTCCATCACATTCCTGATCTAATCCAGGGAAGGAGAGAGTGTTCCATCACATTCCTGACCTCATCCAGGGAAGGAGAGAGCGTTCCATCACACACCTGACCTCATATAGGGAAGGAGAGAGCGTTCCATCACATTCCTGACCTGATCCAGGGAAGGAGAGAGCGTTCCATCACACTCCTGACCTTATACAGGGAAGGAGAGAGCGTCCCATCACATTCCTGACCTCATACAGGGATGGAGAGAGTGTTCCATCACACTCCTGACCTCATCCAGGGATGGAGAGAGCGTTCCACCACATTCCTGACCTCATCCAGGAATGGAGAGAGCATTCCACCACACTCCTGACCTGATCCAGGGAAGGAGAGAGCGTTCCATCACATTCCTGACCTCATCCAGGGATGGAGAGAGCGTTCCACCACATTCCTGACCTCATCCAGGGATGGAGAGAGCGTTCCATCACATTCCTGACCTGATCCAGGGAAGGAGAGAGCGTTCCATCACACTCCTGACCTTATACAGGGAAGGAGAGAGCGTCCCATCAAATTCCTGACCTCATCCAGGGATGGAGAGAGCGTTCCATCACATTCCTGACCTCATACAGGGATGGAGAGAGTGTTCCATCACACTCCTGACCTGATCCAGGGAAGGAGAGAGCGTTCCATCACATTCCTGACCTCATCCAGGGATGGAGAGAGCGTTCCACCACACTCCTGACTCCAGCCTTGTGGATGGTGGACAGTCTTTGGGGAGTTAGGGGAGGGTATAAATCAACATCAGACCTCCAGCCTCTGAGGAAAGTTGTCAGTCCGAAACGTCGGCTCTTTGTTCATCTCCACAGATGCTGCCTGACCTGCTGAGTTCCTCCAGCATTTTGTGTGTGTGTTGTGTGTGTGTGTGTGTGTGTGTGTGTGTGTGTGTGTGTGTGTGTGTGTGTGTGTTGCTCTGGATTTCCAGCCTCTGCAGAATCTCTTGTGTTTATGATCTCCAGCCTCTGACCTGCTCATAGCCATACGGCGTCTGCCTTAAAAAATTTCATTTTGAAATAAAGCGTGTAATTGGCCTAACTGGCTAACCGTATCATTGTCGCCAAGCAACCCACCTATTTAACCCTCGCCTGATCATGGGACAATTTACAAAGACCAGTTAAACCACCAACCAGAATTCGTTGGAATTTCGGAGGAAACTGGGGCGCCCGGAGGAATCCTATGGGGTCACAGGGAGAATGTGGGGACTTTTTCTTTACAGCGGACTCTAGTATTGAACTCTGAACTCCCATAGTCTGCACTGTAATCTCGTCACGCAAATCTCTGCCTTACTTTGGCGCCCACTATGGCTACCGGCAGTTGTTAGTCAGTTTCAGTTATGGTCAATGGTAACCAGCAGGATCTCGACAGTGGGGATGTCGGGGCGCGATAGATGAGGTTTTTATCCTGACTGGATATTGTAATTGCCTGGAACTTGTGTGGATTGAATGCCTGTTGTCACTGAAAATACTTGGCTTTGCTGCTCTTGTACAGAACACATCCGACCTGTCCTTGACATTTACAAGTTACAGCATTGCGGGCAGTCCACTCTCTTTTCCGATCAGATTCCTTCCTCTCCAGCCCTTTACCTTTCCCACCCATCACCTCCCTCTGGTGTCCCTCCTCCTTCCCTTTCTCCCATGGTCCACTCTCCTCTCCGATCAGATTCCTTCCTCTCCAGCCCTTTACCTTTCCCACCCATCACCTCCCCCTGGTGTCCCTCCTCCTTCCCTTTCTCCCACGGTCCACTCTCCTCTCCGATCAGATTCCTTCCTCTCCAGCCCTTTACCTTTCCCACCCATCACCTCCCCCTGGTGTCCCTCCTCCTTCCCTTTCTCCCACGGTCCACTCTCCTCTCCGATCAGTTTCCTTCCTCTCCAGCCCTTTACCTTTCCCACCCATCACCTCCCCCTGGTGTCCCTCCTCCTTCCCTTTCTCCCACGGTCCACTCTCCTCTCCGATCAGATTCCTTCCTCTCCAGCCCTTTACCTTTCCCACCCAACACCTCCCCCTGGTGTCCCTCCTCCTTCCCTTTCTCCCACGGTCCACTCTCCTCTCCGATCAGATTCCTTCCTCTCCAGCCCTTTACCTTTCCCACCCATCACCTCCCCCTGGTGTCCCTCCTCCTTCCCTTTCTCCCACGGTCCACTCTCCTCTCCGATCAGATTCCTTCCTCTCCAGCCCTTTACCTTTCCCACCCATCACCTCCCCCTGGTGTCCCTCCCCCTTCCCTCTCTCCCACAGTCCACTCTCCTCTCCGATCAGATTCCTTCCTCTCCAACCCTTTACCTTTCCCACTCATCACCTCCCCCTGGTGTCCTTCCTCCTTCCCTTTCTCCCACGGTCCACTCTCCTCTCCGATCAGATTCCTTCCTCTCCAGCCCTTTACCTTTCCCACCCATCACCTCCCCCTGGTGTCCCTCCTCCTTCCCTTTCTCCCACGGTCCACTCTCCTCTCCGATCAGATTCCTTCCTCTCCAGCCCTTTATCTTTCCCACCCATCACCTCCCCCTGGTGTCCCTCCTCCTTCCCTTTCTCCCACGGTCCACTCTCCTCTCCGATCAGATTCCTTCCTCTCCAGCCCTTTATCTTTCCCACCCATCACCTCCCCCTGCTGTCCCTCCTCCTTCCCTTTCTCCCACGGTCCACTCTCCTCTCCGATCAGATTCCTTCCTCTCCAGCCCTTTACCTTTCCCACCCATCACCTCCCCCTGGTGTCCCTCCTCCTTCCCTTTCTCCCACGGTCCACTCTCCTCTCCGATCAGATTCCTTCCTCTCCAGCCCTTTACCTTTCCCACCCATCACCTCCCCCTGGTGTCCCTCCTCCTTCCCTTTCTCCCACGGTCCACTCTCCTCTCCGATCAGATTCCTTCCTCTCCAGCCCTTTATCTTTCCCACCCATCACCTCCCCCTGCTGTCCCTCCTCCTTCCCTTTCTCCCACGGTCCACTCTCCTCTCCGATCAGATTCCTTCCTCTCCAGCCCTTTATCTTTCCCACCCATCACCTCCCCCTGCTGTCCCTCCTCCTTCCCTTTCTCCCACGGTCCACTCTCCTCTCCGATCAGATTCCTTCCTCTCCAGCCCTTTACCTTTCCCACCCATCACCTCCCCCTGGTGTCCCTCCTCCTTCCCTTTCTCCCACGGTCCACTCTCCTCTCCCATCAGATTCCTTCCTCTCCAGCCCTTTACCTTTCCCACTCATCACCTCCCCCTGGTGTCCCTCCTCCTTCCCTTTCTCCCACGGTCCACTCTCCTCTCCGATCAGATTCCTTCCTCTCCAGCCCTTTACCTTTCCCACCCATCACCTCCCCCTGGTGTCCCTCCTCCTTCCCTTTCTCCCACGGTCCACTCTCCTCTCCCATCAGATTCCTTCCTCTCCAGCCCTTTACCTTTCCCACCCATCACCTCCCCCTGGTGTCCCTCCTCCTTCCCTTTCTCCGACGGTCCACTCTCCTCTCCGATCAGATTCCTTCCTCTCCAGCCCTTTACCTTTCCCACCCATCACCTCCCCCTGGTGTCCCTCCTCCTTCCCATCACCCACGGTCCACTCTCCTCTCCCATCAGATTCCTTCCTCTCCAGCCCTTTACCTTTCCCACCCATCACCTCCCCCTGGTGTCCCTCCTCCTTCCCTTTCTCCCACGGTCCACTCTCCTCTCCGATCAGATTCCTTCCTCTCCAGCCCTTCACCTTTCCCACCCATCACCTCCCCCTGGTGTCCCTCCTCCTTCCCTTTCTCCCACGGTCCACTCTCCTCTCCGATCAGATTCCTTCCTCTCCAGCCCTT
Source organism: Mobula hypostoma (assembly GCF_963921235.1). Classification (NCBI taxonomy): domain Eukaryota; kingdom Metazoa; phylum Chordata; class Chondrichthyes; order Myliobatiformes; family Myliobatidae; genus Mobula; species Mobula hypostoma. The sequence continues at coordinate 2,164,973 of NC_086129.1, read as the reverse complement.
TATCTTTCCCACCCATCACCTCCCCCTGGTGTCCCTCCTCCTTCCCTTTCTCCCACGGTCCACTCTCCTCTCCGATCAGATTCCTTCCTCTCCAGCCCTTTACCTTTCCCACCCATCACCTCCCCCTGGTGTCCCTCCTCCTTCCCTTTCTCCCACGGTCCACTCTCCTCTCCGATCAGATTCCTTCCTCTCCAGCCCTTTACCTTTCCCACCCATCACCTCCCCCTGGTGTCCCTCCTCCTTCCCTTTCTCCCACGGTCCACTCTCCTCTCCGATCAGATTCCTTCCTCTCCGGCCCTTTACCTTTCCCACCCATCACCTCCCCCTGGTGTCCCTCCTCCTTCCCTTTCTCTCACGGTCCACTCTCCTCTCCCATCAGATTCCTTCCTCTCCAGCCCTTTACCTTTCCCACCCATCACCTCCCCCTGGTGTCCCCCCTCCTTCCCTTTCTCCCACGGTCCACTCTCCTCTCCGATCAGATTCCTTCCTCTCCAGCCCTTTACCTTTCCCACCCATCACCTCCCCCTGGTGTCCCTCCTCCTTCCCTTTTTCCCTGTTACTATTGATGGTGAGAATGGTGGATGTGGTAAGGACTGACCACAGGGGGTGGGGGGAAGCTGGATGACAGGCTTGAGTGGAGCACCAACACAGAGGCTGTGTACAAGAAGGGTCAGAGTCACCTCGACTTCCTGAGGAGACTGAGGTCCTTTGGAGTGTGCAGGCCTCTCCTTCACATGTTCTACCAGTCTGTTGTCACCAGTACAATCTTCCATGCGGTGGTGAGCTGGGGCAATGGCATCAACACGGGGTGATGCCAACAGGCTCAATAAACTGATTAGAAAGGCTGGCTCTGTTATAGGAGTCAAACCGGACACACTGGAGGCTGTGGTAGAACAAAGGACCGTCTGGAAAATCCTGGCAATTCCGGACAATGTTTCTCACCCTCTGCATGCCACCTTGGCTGAAGAGAGGAGCACTTTTAGTAACAGACTGAGACAACTGTGCTGCTCCAAAGAGCGATAAATGAGGCCATTCTTACCCTCGGCCATTAGGCTCCATTATGAGTCAAACTATAGCCGGGGGAAGTGATGACTCCCCACCCCCCCCCAACTCCTGTTAGACTGTTTGAGGTAACTTATTTTTGATTGTTTCTTACTTCTCTTCTAATATTTGTATATCTGGGTACTTTTAATGCTACTATGATGTGGTAATTTCCTTTGGGATCAATAAGTATCTATCCATCTCTCTCTCTATCTGTCTATCTATCCATTCACCTATCTATCCAGCAATTTATCTATCTATCCATCTGTCTATCTATCTATCTAACTATCTGTCTTTCTATTTATCTATCTATCTATCTATCCATCCATCAATTTATCTATCTATCTGTCTATCTATCCATCCATCTATCTATCTAACTATCTGTCTATCTATTTATCTATCTGTCTGTCTATCTACCTATCTGTCTCTCTCTGTTTATCTATCTGTCTGTCTATCTATCTATCTATCTTCTGGCCATGGCTCCTGTACCTGATAAAGTGGCCAGTGAGTGTATGTTCATGATCTTCTGCTGCTGCAGCCCATCTAGGTCAAGGTTCAACATGTTGTGCATTCAGAGATGCTCTTCCGCACGCCACTGTTGTAGCGAGAGGTCGTTTGAGTTGCTGTCACCTTCCTGTCAGCTTGAGACAGTCAGGCCCTTCTCCTCCGACCTCGCTCACTAACAAGGGGTTTCCACCCACAGAACTGCCACTCACTGGATTTTTCCCTGTAAACTCCAGAGACTGTTGTGCGTGAAAATCCCAGGAGATCAGCAGTTTCTGAGATACTCAAACCACCCCGTCTGGCACCAACAGTCATTCCACGGTCAAAGCCACTTAGATCACATTTTGTTCCCCCCATTCTGAGGTTTGCTCCGGACATGATGAGCCTCTTGACCGTGTCTCCAGGCGTTGATGCATTGAGTTGCTGCCACATGATTTGCTGATCAGATATTTGCATTAACATACAGGTGTCACTAATAAAGTTAGGGGTGTGTGGGGTGTCGCGGGGGTAGCACCTCTGGTGGGGGAACATGCCGCGTCCTTTTCAAGGTGGTTGGCCCACCTTTGGTCCCCACCTGGCACTCAGATCTCACCTGTGGCTCCCCGTAGCTGTTTGCATGCGACAGCAGCCACACTCCGGGCAACGGCTAAACCAGGTGAGGGTAGCCGACGGGTCTCAAACCCTCGGTGAGATAGGGAATTGTCTATCCCAGCACGTGAAGACAGACTCCGGCGGATTGAGCGGACGAGACCAATGGAAGGTCCAACGGTCAAGAAGGCGGTCTCTGCAAGCGTCGTGGAACGCGTAGAGCAGGACAAGACACAGAAGACGTCCTGGTCATCCACTGCGCCTCGTCCCATCTCCAGCCATCTCGACTCTTGTCTTGCCGCTGGATCCAGATGGGAATTGGGAAGAGAGAGTGAGGCTGACGCTGCGCAACTCTCCCTCACTTAAATCTAATTCAAGCGCTAATCTCGACACCATCACAATGGTGTCGAAGTCCTCATCGACGACGACGATGGACAAACAACAACTAATAGAGTGGGCACTGAGAGTACATTTTCTCTCTCCTTTGCAAAGCCTACACCAAAGTTTTGCAGAACGATCCTTTCTAATAGTTCTGGTGAACCTCCTCTGGACCCTCTCCAATGTCAGCACATCATTTCTTGGATCAGGGGTCCAACATCACTCACAATACTCGTCTGAGTGGTGTAATAACAACAACCTCTCAGTCAGTGTCAATGAGACCAAGGAACTGATTGTGGACTTCAGCAGAGGGAAACCAGAGGTCCATGAGCCAGTAATCATCAGAGGGGATCAGAGGTGGAGAGGGTCAGTAACTTTAAATTCCTGGGTGTCACTATCTCAGAGGATCGGTCCTGGACCCATCATGTAAATATAATTGCAAAGAAAGCACGACAGCGCCTCTACTCCTTCAGGAGTCTGCGGAGGTTCGGCAGGTCATCAAAAACCTTGGCAAACTTCCGTGGAAAGTGTGCTGACTGGCTGCATTATGCTCTGGTGTGGGAACACCAATGCTTCCGAGCAGAAAATCCTACAAAAGGTAGTGAATCCGGCCCAGTACATCACAGATAAAACCCTCCCCACCATTGAGCACATCTGCATGAAAAGTTGCTGTAGAAAAGCAGTGTCCATCGTCAGCACCTTATATTCTATCTGGGTAGCCTCCAACCTGATGGCATGAACATTGACTTCTCTAACTTCCATCAATGCCCCACCTCCCCTTTGTATTCCACCCCTTATCTATCTATCTATCTATCTACAGTATCTATCTATTTATTTTCTTATTACTTTTTTCTCTCTTTTTTCTCCCTCTGTCCTTCTCACAATAACTCCTTGCCTGCTCTCCATCTTCCTCTGGGCTCCCCTCCTCCTTTCTTTCTCCCTAGGCCTCCAGGCCCATGATTCTCTCCCTTCTCCAGCCTCGTATCCCTTTTGCCAATCAACTTCCCAGCTCTTGGCTCCATCCCTCCCCCTCCTGTCTTCTCTTATCAGTTCAGATCAGCAACGACCCCCCCCCCCCACCGGCAAAAAAAAGCATTGGCACCCTCCACTGAGCACTCAAGCCTCAGGACCTGCACCACCAGGTTCAGGAACAGTTATTACCCCTCAACCATCAGAAAGGAGGTACAGGAGCCTCAGGACGTGCACCACCAGGTTCAGGGACAGTTATTACCCCTCAACCATCAGGAAGGAGGTACAGGAGCCTCAGGACGCGCACCACCAGGTTCAGGGACAGTTATTACCCCTCAACCATCAGGAAGGAGGTACAGGAGCCTCAGGACCCACACCGCCAGGTTCAGGGACAGTTATTACCCCTCAACCATCAGGAAGAAGGTACAGGAGCCTCAGGACCCACACCACCAGGTTCAGGGACAGTTATTACCCCTCAACCATCAAGAAGGAGGTACAGGAGCCTCAGGTCCTATACCACCAGGTTCAGGAACAGTTATTACCCCTCAACCATCAGGAAGAAGGTACAGGAGCCTCAGGACCCACACCACCAAGTTCAGGAACAGTTATTACCCCTCAACCATCAGGAAGGAGGTACAGGAGTCTCAGGACCCACACCACCAGGTCCAGGAACAGTTATTACCCCTCAACCATCAGGTTCCTGAGCAAAAGGGGACAGCTACACTCATTCTATTTCTGGTGTTCCCACCAGTGAAGGTCTCACTTCTAAGGGACTGCTTGTCTTGTCACGTCCTCGTTATTCATTGCTGTTTACTTACATTTGCATTAGCACAGTTGGCTGTTTTCTGCACTCGGGTTTTGATCTTCCACTGATCCTGCCTACAGACACTTTTCTGCCAATTTGCTGAGAATACCCGCAGGAAAAGGCACCCCAGTGTTGAGTGCGATGCTCTGATGATAAAGTTCACTTTGGACTCCGAACTTGGAGTGGTCCGAGTGTGCCCGGGCCAGCGCTTTGTGAAGCCTCAGAACTACATCCTTGCTTTCATATTCCAGTCCTCTCGATCTCTTTCTCAGTTATCTGACGTTGCTCCGGATTTCAGGAAAGTTTTACCTACTGATCTCGGTATTGAAAGCCTCATTTCAAGCAGCATCAAAGGCCCCTTTGCAGGCGAGAGTCCCAGATTTCCATTACCTTTCATGTGAGAAAATGCTTAATGATTTCGCTTTGGAGCAGCCGAGCTGTGATCTTCAGATTGCAGCTCCCATCCTTGACTCCTCGTCGGTGGAAATTGTGTTTTCTTTTTCCCTTCATCCACCCCGCCAAATTGTCCAAACAGTCTTAAGCCTGGTTTATACTTCTGTGTTAACAGGACGCCGTAACCTCTGCAAGTGACCGACGCGCGTTGTGAGCATTTATACCTGTGCGTTAGTGTGCCTGCATCGCCCGGCCATTTGCGCACGCCGGGCATGCGCACACACCTGCCCGCGCAAGGCTTCCTGGTCTCGGGGTAAACAAGACGCGATCATCTTTTTTCGCGCGAAATGTGTCCTCCGTAATTTGGGAGGTCTGTAAAGCTTTATGGAAAACATTGCAGCCGGAGTTCCTTCCCTGCCCTTCGGTCGCCCAATGGGGAGCTATTGCAGCGTAGGAGGAAATGCGATGCTACCAAGAGACCCATCACAGTTCTTATGGTCTACGTTGCCGCGACGCGCGGTTACATTTTGGGAGAGGTGCACGTCGCAGCAATGCGGGCTTTCGCGTAGGGTTCCGCGTCCGCTTTGAGTAGGGTTTGCGGCGACGCAGAACTTACGGCGACACGTTGACGCAGAAGTATAAACCAGGCTTTAGTAATGTCCAACATCCAGAGATGAGTAGGGGAGAGGCGCCAGGTATTTCCAGCCGGCTTCATCACTCGACTGGGGCTCAGAGGGTTAAAGGCGCGACGCCGTGCAGTACTGGCGGCCCCGCGGTTCGATTCCCGCCGCTGCCCGCGCAGAGTTTGCGCGTCCTCTTCCCCCCGTCCCCCGCTGTGACCGCGTGGGTTTCCTCCGGTTGCTCCAATTCCCTCCCATGTGGTCCAAAGTCTCACAGCCTCCAGGCAGCTCCCCACCAGCCGCTCGATAGCAACGGGCGGTGGACCGTGAACGGTCCCAGGACGCGGGGCGCGACTCAGACCGGAGGTCACTTCCGGCGCCGTCCGTCAGAAGGCTCGCGTGGCCTTCCCGCGTTGTGTGTGAGTCTCTTCCAAAGACCCATTGGTCAGTAGGTTGATTTGTCATTGTAAGTTGTCCTGTGATAAATCTTGGGCTTAAATCGGACGATTAATGCCCCTCCTCCCCTTCTTACCCCATCCCTAATTTACTATTTGACATAGAACATAAAACAGTACAGCACAGTACAGGCCCTTCGGCCCACATGATGTGCTGACCCTTAAACCCTGCCTCCTATATAACCCCCCCACCTTAAATTCCTCCATATACCTGTCAAGTAGTCTCTTAAATTTCACCAGTGTATCTGCCTCCACCACTGACTCAGGCAGTGCATTCCACGTGCCAACCTCTCTCTGAGTAAAAAACCTTCCTCTAATATCCCCCTTGAACTTCCCACCCCTTACCTTAAGGCCATGTCCTCTTGTATTGAGCAGTGGTGCCCTGGGGAAGAGGCACTGGCTGTCCACTCTATCTATTCCTCTTAATATATTAATTCATTCCTCTCTTGCCCTCTCACAATAACTCCTTGCCTGTTCTCCATCTTCCTCTGGTGCTCTCCCCTCCTTTTCTTTCTCCCTAGGCCTCCCGTCCCATGATCTTCCCCCTTCTCCAGCCTCGTATCCCTTTTGCCAATCAACTTCCCAGCTCTTAGCTCCATCCCTCCCCCTCCTGTCTTCTCCTATCATTTTGGATCTCCCCCTCCCCCTCCCACTTTCAAATCTCTTACTAACTCTTCTTTCCGTCAGTCCTGATGAAGGGTCTCGGCCTGAAACGTCGACTGTACCTTCTTCCTGTAGACGCTGCCTGGCCTTCTGCGTTCCACCAGCATTTTGTGTGTGTTGCTTAAATCGGAGGTCACTGGGAGGCGTGACTCAACGTGTTGGAATTTGTGCTGTACGTCAATCACTCAGTGAATCTCAAGCAACACACATAAAAGTTGCTGGTGAACGCAGCAGGCCAGGAAGCATCTCTAGGAAGAGATACAGTCGACGTTTTGGGCCGAGGCCCTTCGTCAGGACTAACTGAAGGAAGAGCTAGCAAGAGATTTGAAAATGGGAGGGGGAGGGGGAGATCCAAAATGACAGGAGAAGACAGGAGGGGGAGGGATGGAGCCAAGAGCTGGACAGGTGATTGGCAAAAGGGATGTGAGAAGATCATGGGACAGGAGGCCCAGGGAGAAAGAAAAGGGAGGGGGGGAAACCCAGAGGATGGGCAAGGGGTATAGTCAGAGGGACAGAGGGAGAAAAAGGAGAGAGAGAAAAAGAATGTGTGTATATAAATAACGGAGGGGGTATGAGGGGGAGGTGGGGCATTAGCAGAAGTTAGAGAAGTCAACATTCATGCCATCAGGTTGGAGGCTACCCAGACGGAATATAAGGTGTTGTTCCTCCAACCTGAGTGTGGCTTCATCTTTACAGTAGAGGAGGTCGTGGATAGACATATCAGAATGGGAATGGGATGTGGAATTAAAATGTGTGATCACTGGGAGATCCTGCTTTCTCTGGCGGACAGAGCGTAGGTATTCAGTGAAACGGTCTCCCAGTCTGTGTCAGGTCTCGCCAATGTATAAAAGGCCACACCGGGAGCACCGGACGCAGTATATCACCCCAGCCGACTCACAGGTGAAGTGTCGCCTCACCTGGAAGGACTGTCTTGGGCCCTGAATGGTGGTGAGGGAGGAAGTGTAAGGGCATGTGTAGCACTTGTTCCGCTTACACGGATAAGTGCCAGGAGGGAGATCGGTGGGGAGGGCTGGGGGGGGACGAATGGACAAGGGAGTCGTGTAGGGAGCGATCCCCGCGGAAAGCAGGGGGGCGGGGAGGGAAAGATGTGCTTAGTGGGGAATGAATCTGCCATGATCGAATAACAGAGCAGACCCAATGGGCTGAATGGCCTATTTCTGCTTACCAGTCTACTAATTTATTGGGCTACAGACTGCAATAGTTCCTTCTAGCCGCCCAGCAACCCCAACCCACCCAACTTAATCTGCGGCTAATCACGGGACAATTTAAAATGACCCCTTAATCTACCGACCGGTAGGTCTTTGGTCTGTGGGAGGAAACCAGATCACCCGGAGGAAACCCACGCGGTCACGGGGAGAACGTACAAAATCCTTACGGGCAATGGCGGGAATCGAACCCTGGTTGCTGGGACTGTAAACCATTGTGCCCTCAGTGAGACCAAGGAGATGGTGATGGACTTTAGGAAGACTGAGGCCGCACTGCTCCCTGTTACTATTGATGGTGAGGACGGTGGATGCGGTGAGGACCTACAGGTACCTGGGGGTGCACCTGGATGACAGACTCGAGTGGAGCACCAACACAGAGGCTGTGTACAAGAAGGGCCAGAGTTGCCTCGACTTCCTGAGGAGACTGAGGTCCTTTGGAGTGTGCAGGCCTCTCCTTCTCACGTTCTACCAGACTGTTGTCACCAGTACAATCTTCCGTGCGGTGGTGAGCTGGGGCAATGGCATCAACACGGGGTGATGCCAACAGGCTCGGTAAACTGATTGGAAAGCCTGGCTCTGTTATAGGAGTCAAACCGGACACACTGGAGGCTGTGGTGGAACGAAGGCCCCTCCGGAAAATCCTGGCAATTCTGGACAATGTTTCTCACCCTCTGCGTGCCTCATTGGCTGAACGGAGGAGCAGTTTCAGTAATAGACTAGACAACTGTGCTGCTCCAAAGAGCGATAAATGAGGTCATTCTTACCCTTGGCCATAAGGCTCTATAATGAGTCCACCTATAGCCGGGCGAGTGATGGCTCCCTCCTGTTTGAGGTAACTTATTTGTTATTCTTTCTTACTTCTCTTCTAATATTTGTATATCTGTGCACTTGTAATGTTACTGTGACACTATAATTTCCTTTGGGATCAATAACGCACCTGTCTATCTCAGACACCCCACCCTGCAAAAACTCATTTCAGGGAGGTAACACCATCAATTTGCAGGAGACTCCCGGAACTTCCAGGAGAGGTGGGATGTCTGCAATAGAGTAGCTCCTTAGCAGCCGGCCAGCTAGTTTAAATAACGTTAGCTATGCTAATGAACGAATGACATCTGTTAAACTCACCTCAACATGTCTTTTACAGTCTAACCCACCATGGGCAACAGAAAAGTCACTGTTGCAAACAGTGCAGCGAGCAACACTGTCATTATTTTTGACCCCTATTAGGCAGGGGTACACTTTAGTGTAGTCTGGGATGACGTACGTTTTATATTTTCTTATTTTGGAACACTCTGCCATGGCGCGCTCTCTCTCTCTCGCTCGCTCGCTCTCAAAAAAATTGATTTCCGTGAAATTGTCTATAATTTGCGGGTGTCAGGGAGCCACTATCAATATGCTGGAGACTCCCAGAACTTCCGGGAGAGGTGGGATGTCTGCAATCTAAGCACCACTAAGCTACCAGGCCTCCGTTATGTACAGACTCTCCTGTGCCTAACATCACTTTATGGACATATAATCAATCTATGTTTTTAAGCTACCTTATGTATTTATATTTATTGTGTTTTTTAAAATTATATTGTGCTTTTATCTCATTGCGTTTTTTTGTTGTGCTACGTCAGATCTGGAGTGACAATTATTTTGTCCTCCTTTACACTTGTGGACAGGAAATGACATTAACCAATCCCGAGCAACTCACACAAACTGCAGGAGGAACTCAGCAGGCCGGGCAGCATCTATGGAAAAGATGCTCACTGGATCTTCCACGCCAATGCCTCAAAGGAGATTCTTCAGGTGCTGGAAATCCAGAGCAACACACGTACGCAAAATGCTGGAGCAACTCAGCAGGTCAGGCAGCATCTATGGAGAGGAATAAACGCAAGAGATTCTGCAGATGCTGGAAATCCAGAGCAACACACACACACACACACACACACACAGACACACACAGACACACACACACAGACACACACAGAGACACACACATACACACACACACACACACACACACACACACACACACACACACACACACACACACACACACACACACACACACACACACACACACACACACACACACACAAAGTGCTGGAGGAACTCAGCAGGCCAGGCAGCATCTATGGAGAGGAATAAACACAAGAGATTCTGCAGATGCTGGAAATCCAGAGCAACACACACACACACACACACACACACACACACACACACACACACACACACACACCACAGAAACACACACACACACACACACACACAAAATACTGGAGGAACTCAGCAGGTCAGGCAGCATCTATGGTGAGGAATGAACACAAGAGATTCTGCAGATGCTGGAAATCCAGAGCAACACACACACACACACATACACACACACACATACACACACACACACACACAGACACACACACACACACAGACACACACAATGCTGGAGGAACTCAGCAGGCCAGGCAACATCGATGAAGAGAAATACAGTCGACGTTTCAGCAGGAGACACTCTCCGGCAGGGCAGATGCTCCTGTGCCCGCCCCCTTGACGGTGGTGGGGTCAGAGAGATTGTGGGACGGCTGCCGGGGATCCAAGATGCTTCCAGCCCCTCATATGCAGTGCCCTTGGTAAATGCCACCAGTAGGGGGGAAGGGAGGCACCAGGTCATGCACCTGTGACCCGACGTCTTACAGCTTCCACACTACTCAAGGGTAGCCAGACAGGAGGCTCTGGACGGAGCTCCTGTAGATAGTCGTTGGAATGTGAGAGAGGGGTGGGGAGGGAGGGAGGGTAGCCTTTGCACTCCTCAATCTCCTCAGAAAGTGTAAGACGCTGATGTGCCGCCTTGGCAAATCGCCCGCCACGTCTCAACTGAGGGAGCCGGTGCCCTTCACCCTCTCCCCGGCCGAGCCATCGCCGAGCGGCGGCGAGAGGGGCCAGCTGTTAATCCTAGAGACTTTGTCTTGATAAAGAATTGGGACAGAAAGGAATTGGACACTCGGTGGAAAGGACCCTATCAGGTGCTGCTGACCACACCCATGGCTGTGAAGGTGGAAGGGCAAACAAGGTGGATTCACCTAACCAACTTTAAACCCGTCGTTCAGGAAATAGGAGAAGCTCACCATCATCCCTCTTGTCTAGTCCGCTTTGAGGCTCGGGCTGCAGGACTATTGACTGCTTCTCGAGTGCGGTGAGCTAGACTCTTGACCTCGCGACCTACCTCGTCATGACCTTACGCCTTATGGTTGGCCTGCACCGCTCTTCCTCTGCGGCTGGAGCGCTCTGTTCCCCATTCTCATTGGTTCTCTCATGCGGCGGGCTAGCCAACTTACACGTGAGGCCGCTTCTACCACGCCGGTCATCGATTGGCCCATTCGAGGGAAGCAGCCGCTCGCTCCCATTGGTTGCCTCGTGTTGCCATAGCACCGGTGTCCAGTTCCAGGCACCTCGGGCTAAGATGTCGGCAGAGGGCCCGTTTCTTTGAGCACATCGGTGGAAACGGTGTAATTTCTTCCTTTAACGTCTCTTTTCTTTTTCCCCCTTTTTCAAGATGGCCAGAGTCCGTGATCGACGGCTGCCCTCGAACCGTGGTTCGCCAGGGCGGGCGCTTGCCGATACCCCCTCGGGGATGCGGCCCGGAAGACGCGCGCCTTCGGGGCGAGGCCCAGCGGCCCCGTCGGCGAACCGAGCCCAGGCCAGAGTGGCGGGAGACTCGGAACGCCGCGAGCAGCGGATGGGCTGTCGGGGGTCTCTCCCTCTTCCTCCCTCGCCGGGGGGGAGAGTTTGCTGCCGACTCTCGAGTCGGCGGAACCCGGGGGTAAGAGTGAACGCAGCAGTCTGCAACGTCCGAACCAAGCCAGCTGTTCCGTTTCGTCGGTCCCCCCTCTCCATCTGCGGAAAGGTGGGAGCGACACATCTCTGTCCCTTTTTTAGGGGGAGAGAGAGAGAGGGAGCCTGTGATATGTTGAATTGTTGGGTGAATAATTAAACTGCATAGTCATACTTTATTGATCCCAAGGGAAATTGGGTTTCGTTACAGTTGCACCAACCAAGAATAGAGTATAAATATAGCAATATAAAACCATAAATAATTAAATAGTAATATGTAAATTATGCCAGGAAATAAGTCCAGGACCAGCCTATTGGCTCAGGGTGTCTGACCCTCCAAGGGAGGAGTTGTAAAGTTTGATGGCCACAGGCAGGAATGACTTCCTATGACGCTCTGTGTTGCATCTCGGTGGAATGAGTCTCTGGCTGAATGTACTCCTGTGCCCACCCAGTACATTATGTAGTGGATGGGAGACATTGTCCAAGATGGCATGCAACTTAGACAGCATTCTCTTTTCAGACACCACCGTCAGAGAGTCCAGTTCCATCCCCACAACATCACTGGCCTTACGAATGAGATTGTTGATTCTGTTGGTGTCTGCTACCCTCAGCCTGCTGCCCCAGCTCACAACAGCAAACATGATCGCACTGGCCACCACAGACTCGTGGAACATCCTCAGCATCGTCCAGCAGATGTTAAAGGACCTCAGTCTCCTCAGGAAATAGAGACGGCTCTGACTCTTCTTGTAGACAGCCTCAGTGTTCTTTGACCAGTCCAGTTTATTGTCAATTCGTATCCCCAGGTATCTGTAATCCTCCACCATGTCCACACTGGACAGATCGTGGTCTCTCTTTTTGCAGAATTTGCTATTGCTTGCTTGGTGGTGGGGCTGGGGGGGGGGTGGGGAAGGTTGCTAAGGTAAGTGGGGAGGGTTGATACTTTGCTTCTGCTCGTGCATGAGAAGGGGCTTAAGGGTTCTGATATTGTACTGCTATTCACTCTTCAGGTTCTCTCCTGTTTCGTGGCTGTCTGCGAAGGGTAAGAATTTCAGGCTGTATGCCGTGTACACCCTCTGATAGTAGGTGAAACATTAAAATTGATCCTGGATCCGTCACTTCTGCTGGCAGCTCTCTCCACACACTCAAGCTCCCCACTGAAACATTTCACCTTTGCCTGTTAACTCTCGACCTCTAGTTCTAGCCTCACCCAGCCTCAGTGGGGGAGGGAAACCCTGCTTGCATTTGCCCTGTCTGTACCCCTCAGAAGTGGGCACGTGGCCAAGTGGTTAAGGCATTGGACTAGCGACCTGAAGGTTGTGAGTTCGAGCCTTGGCCGAGGCAGCGTGTTGTGTCCTTGAACAAGGCACTTAACCACACATTGCTCTGCGATGACACCGGTGCCAAGCTGTATGGGTCCTAATGCCCTTCCCTTGGACAACATCGGTGGCGTGGAGAGGGGAGACTTGCAGCATGGGCAACTGCCGGTCTTGCACACAACCTTGCCCAGGCCTGCACCCTGGAGAGTGAAGACTTTCCAGGCGCAGATCCATGGTCTCGCAAGACTAACGGATGCCTTTACTTACCCCTCAGAAAAAGAAGAATTGCCATTGCCAAAACCAACTTCCAAACAATGAAACTCATCTTTTTTTAATACTTTGTTGAGTTTTACAAAGACAAAATATATGGAAGACATACAAAACAATACAAAGGAAACACAGTTCCAGGTGGAGCACAGACAAAACAAATCAAAAGCAAAAACAATAGAGCTGCCAGACAATTTACGAGGTTACATAAATAAACTTCCAGACAAAGAGTTGACACAATAGTGACTTCACGGAAGCAATGCAAAGTAAAATGAATAAAGGAATCCGGTTGGGCACCACACCCAATGAAACCCATTTTTACCAGCAGACACATTTCTATGACAACAAGGCTTAGGCTACTAAAATGTTACGTCTGGTCAATCTTGCTGTACGCTTCCGAAACATGGACTATAACACCAGGACTCCAAAGAAACTTAGAAGCGACAGAAATGTGGTTTCTTAGAAGAATGCTGAAAATATCATATAGAGATAGGGTAACTAATGAGACAGTACTCCAACATGCCCAAACAAAAAGATCTTCAATGAGAACATTAAATGGGGGGCTTCTTAAATTCCTGGGCCATGTCATTAGAAATAGGGAAATGGAATGCCTTACATTACAAGGCCGTATGCCTGGGAAACGCGGAAGAGGAAGGCAAAGAAGGAACTATATGGACACTGTGAAAGAACTAACAGATCTAAGTGTGCGAGATATCATTGACACTGCGAGGGATCGTTCAGTGTGGAGAGCCATGATCGCCCAAGCGTGTAACGGGCAAGGCTCATGAAGAAGAAGGTAACCCTCATAATTTTGTATACCTCTATCAAATCCGCCCCCCCCCCTTCAATTGTCTACGTTCCAGGGGGAGAAAAAAATCCTAACCTATTCAGCCTTGGGTTCCCAGGTCCTGGTGACATCCTTGTAAGTTTTCTCTGAAGTCTTCCAATCACAGGGCACAGCGCAGAAGCAGGCCCTTTGGCCCATCTAGTGATTGCTAAGCTCCATCACCCCCCCCTCCTGTCCATGTACCAATCCAAAGTTTGCTTAAATGTCGAATTCAAACCGCGCCCCCCCCCAAACAGATCCACCACTTCCGCTGGCAGCTCATTCCACACTCTCCGAGTGAAGAAGCCCCCTCCCCACCCTCATGTCCCCCTTAAATATATCACCTTTCACCCATAACCCATGACCTTTAGCTGTGGTCTCACCCAACCTCAGTGGAAAAAGCCTGCTTGCATTTACCCAATCTATACACAAGAAATAGGAGCAGGAGTCGGCCATCTGACTCGTCGAGCCTGCTCCACCATTCAGTAAGATCATGGCTGATCTGACCATGGACTCATCTCCACCTACCTGCCTTTCCCCCATAACCCTTAATTCCCCTACTGTGCAAAAATCTACCCAGCCTTGTCTTAAATATATTTACTCAGGTAGCCTCCTCTGCTTCATTGGGCAGAGAATTCCACAGATTCACCACCCTCTGGGAAAAGCAGTTCCTCCTCACCTCCGTCCTAAATCTGCTCTCCTGAATCTTGAGGCTATGTCCTCTAGTTCTAGTCTCAACTATCAGTGGAAACAACTTTTAGAAACATAGAAACATAGAAAACTTTCGGCCCCACAGAGCTGTGTTGAACATGTCCCTACCGTAGAAATTACTAGGCCTACCCGACCCACAGCCCTCTATTTTTCTAAGCTCCATGTACCTATCCAGGAGTCTCTTAAAAGACCCTATCGTATCCGCCTCCACCACCATTGCCGGCAGCCCGTTCCATGCACTCTGAGTCAAAAACTTACCCCCCGACATCTCCTCTGTACCTGCTCCCCAGCACCTTAAACCTGTGCCCTGTTGTGGCAGCCATTTCAGCCCTGGGGAAAAGCCTCTGTCTATCCACACGATCATCGTTTCTGCCTTTCTCTTTATCTATCCCTTTCACAATTTTATATGTTTTGATAAGATCTCTCATTCTTCTGAATTCCAGGGAGTACAGTCCCAGGCGACTCAATCTCTCCTCATAGTCTAACCCACCTCATGTCTGGAATTAACCTGGTGAACCTCCTCTGCATCGCTTCCAAAGCCAGTGTATCGTGGTGAGCATTTGGTCCACAATGACAGATAAGGGAGCTTGTTGAACTCAACAACAGTTTTATTGTGACAGACCGGCCACCCTGACCTGGAGAGTGAACCTAACCAGTCTCACACAGACGGGGGAGGTGACCATCACACACCCCCCGGTTACAGTCAGGGTGACCCACAAATACACAAGCGAATAACTGTGTAACCCAAGCTAAAACGTAACAATAAACGAACTGGAACTTCCCACCACAATCCCACAAAAGCATTTTAACACAAGACCAGTAAACAGGGCTGGTCGTCCGAAATGCAGGGGCAGGCTGTCGACCATGTGCCCCCCCTACAGAGCATCATAATATCCTTCCTCAAGTAAGGAGACCAGAACTGCACGCGGTACTCCAGGTGCGGCCTCACCAGTACCCTGTACAACCCCCCTGCTCTTAAGTTCTAGCAACGAAGGCCAAGATCCCGTCTACCTTCTTGATAGCCTGCTCCACCCCATAATTATGTAGAGTTAAAGTTACAGTCTGTCCCGAGTCTTGTGGCCCATCAGGCCGGTACTGATGCTGGTTTCTGTGGTGTGAAGCGACTGAGAGTATGAGACTCCCCACCCTCCACCCCCCGCCTGGATAGGACGCCAGTCTATCGCGAGGTTAACCCCCAGCATTTTTGCCGGTACCCGTTCTCAGCTGGGCGGACTGGAGCAGTGTGTGGTTAGGTGCCTTTGCTCAAGGACACAACACGCTGCCTCGGCCGGGGCTCGAACCCACAACCTTCGGATCGGGAGTCCAACGCCCTAACCGCTTGGCCACGCGCCACACACGTAATTATGTATACCCCTCTCAAATCCCCCTCCATTCCCTTAGCACCCAAGAACAGAGCTATTCTGCCTTCCCCTGTCAAGTCCCGGCTACGTCCTTGTAAATTTCCTCTGCTCTTTTCCAGTCTTCTCGACGGCTTTGGTGAGACAGCTGTGAAGCATTGTTTAAACTATTTTTTAGAAAGTAAGCAACAAGGTATGGCGGGGGGAATAAAACATGTTCTGCTACACGGGAATTGGCACTGCTGCAAAAAGTAAGACCACTTCATATTATCCCACCCCAGTTAACGCAGCCTCTGAAACCACAAATTCCTGTCTGCTCGGTCGTAAGTCCGACTGAATTGGTGGAGCATTTCCTTGAAGGGGTGGGGCGCAGACTCCCGTGGCTTCAAATGTAGGCAAATGTCACTCCCTCAGCCTCATTTGCATCCTTCCTGTCGGTAGGTGACCAAAACCGCGCACGCAGTACTCCAAACTAGGCCAAGCCGATGTCTTCTACACGTGTTCCTGTCCCTTGCCCAAACAACTAAACGAGGGCCAGGAGAAAGCAAGTAGGTCGCAGTATATGATGGTGAACAGTTCCAGGTTGGGAAAAACATTTTTGTGGTCGGTGAGGTCGGAGGAAACGAGGTCCAGCTGCGACTCCCTGCGGGGAAAAGAATCTCCCCTCCACATTCCCCTGCCGCGAATCACACGAACTTTTATCACACTGCCGGGCTCAAATATTTCTGCAGATGTGACCGCGGGGAGCACAACGTCTGGTTGCTTCTGGTGCGGAGGGAGGAGGGGGAGACACCGCACAGGATCGGGGAAAAGCTGCGGAGGGCGTGAACTCAGCTGGTTCCACCATTCCACCACTTCGTAGCAATCGATGTCAGGGCCACAGGCCGATAGTCGTTCAGACGTGCCACCTTGCTCTTCTTCGACACTGGGATTATCGTTGCCTTCTTAAAACACGAGGGGATCTTAGACCGAAGCAAGGAGCAGTTGAAGATGTCAGCAAACACTCCAGCTAGCTCGCTTGCACAGGCCCGGAGAACCCGTCCCAGGACGCCATCTGGACCCGTCGCCTTCCTTGGGTCTATCTTCAGGAAGGCCCTTCTAACGTCCTCCTTGGTGACGATGAATCTCGACGTCACCAGGTCCGGTTCATCCGGAGGGAGCGGGACGCTCCTCTTCTGTTCGAATCTTGCGTAGAATACGTTAAGTTCGTCAGGAAGAGAAGCGCCACAGTTATTGATATTCCCAGCCTTTTCTTTGTGCCCAGTGATCTCATTTAGACCCTGCCACAGTCTACTGGCATCCCTCTGGTTAGCCTGAGCTTCCAACTTGGCTCGATATTGCCTCTTGGCGCCCTTAATGGCTTTCCGGAGTTCACGCCTGGATTCCGTGTAGCGACTGGTATCCCCGGACCTAAAAGCCGCAGCTCTAGCCTTTAAAAGGGGCTTGACCTCATAATTCATCCAAGGTTTCTGGTTAGGGAATACCTGGATCGTCTTGTGAGACACACAGTCCTCCGTGCATTTCCAAATAAAGTCCGTGACAGCTGAGGCATACTCATCGAGGTTAGCTGCCAAGTCCTTGAATATTAACCAGTCCACCGATTCAAAGCAGTCACGGAGGACCTTATCCGTTTCCTCCGTCCAACGTGACACTACTTTTGACACCGTGACCTCCCGCTTCAGTTTCTGTTTGTAAGCCGGGAGGAGGAGTACCGCCTGATGGTCCGATTTTCCGAAGTGAGGTCGTGGGGCGGAACGGTAGGCATCCTTGACTGCGAGCCTCCCCAGCGACTGGGGCACCTTCGAGAAGCGACGCCTCAGGAAGGCGGCATCTGTCATTTGGGGGCCCCCGTCACCCAGGACGTGCCCTCTTCTCACTGATACCATCAGGGAGGAGGTACAGGAGCCTGAAGGCACACACTCAGCTATTCAGGAACAGCTTCTTCCCCTTCGCCATCGGATATCTGAATGGACGTTGAACCCACAAACACTACCTGGGAAATGCACACCAAACACTGCAGGAACTCGGCAGGCCGGGGCAGCGCCTACGGAAAAGAGTAAACAGTCGACGTTTCGGGCAGAGACCACCGCCCCCCTCCTTCCTCAGGACCTGCCTCAGTAATCTGCCTGCCCTCTTCATGCACGAAATATCGAATTCAAAGTTAACTTTAACTTAATTAATTTAACTTTGCCACGGCCGGTCCGGAAAGGCGGAGGGGTTGGGCGCAGGGGCCGTAAAATCCCAGAGCTACAGAAATGGCGACGGAATCTCCAAGGGCCCCATCCCTGGGCGAGGAAGGATCTGCGCCCGAACGGGCTACAACCGGGACGGCTCGAAAGACTGGCCCGGGACAGAGGACCGCGGTGAGCTGGTCTCGACGGCCAGTGCCCTGGTAGGGGTGATGGGGACGAACTTACGGCACTTAACAGTTTTTATTACGGCGTACTGCAACGTGCTGGTGTCACGCAACGACAAATTTCACGACATACCGGGGCAACGCAGCTCGAAAGAGCCCTGTGCCAAGAGCCTTACTGTTAGTATTATATCCCGTCTTCAGGTCCGACCTACCGAAATCACCCACTTCACGCTTCTCTGGGTTGAACTCCATCTGCCGCTTCTCAGCCCAGTTCTGCATCCTATCGATGTCCCGCTGTAACCTCTGACAGCCCTCCAGGCTGTCCGCAACACCCTCAACCTTTGTGTCATCAGCAAAGGAGGAGGGGAGATGAAGATGGTGGCGAGACGCAGCGCGTGTGTCCGCTCCAAAATGATATCGGTATTTGTTAAGTAGGTACCGTGCACAATCCTGATTTGATGGGGACGGACGTGAGAGTACGGAGGAACATCTGGAGAAACTTCTGAAATGCCCGCTTCACTGCTGCTGCTACTGTGCGATCGAGAATCTCCGGAGGGGAAGGCCCCAAATCCTCGGCTTTGCCTATTGCCTGTTGCCGAGGCCGGGGTCGAAGAGCTCGGCAGAGATGGTGCTCGGTGCTCGGCGTCGGAGGGCTGGTCGGAGGCTCGAAGTTTTTGGACAGACTCAAGAGCCGGACTGTGGTCGGGTGCTTCCAGGATGCTGCATTGGCAAGTTTGTGGTGCTGGAGGTTCATGGCAGGGAGAGTTTCTCTTCCTTCTACCGTCTGTGTGAGATGATGGGACTTTCGAGAGACTTTGAGACTTTTTTTTTAACCGTGCCCATGGTCTGTTCTTATCAAATTATGGTATTGCTTTGCACTGTTGTAACTACATGTTATAATTATGTGGTTTTTGTCAGTTTTTTTAGTCTTGGTTTGTCTTGTGTTTCTGTGATATCACACTGGAGGAATATTGTATCATTTCTTAATGCATGCATTACTAAATGACAATAAAAGAGGACTGTGTGTCCTCATAATCTAATCTAATCTAAACTACTACCTTAAACCTTCTAACCCACCCTTTCTACTTCTTCGTCCAGGTCATTTATAAAATGAACCACCTCACACTTATCTGGGTTGAGCTCTATCTGCCGCTTCTCAGCCCAGCTCTGGAACCCAATCGATGTCCCGCTGTAACCTTTGACGGCCTTCCAGACTAGCCACAACACCTCCCAACCTTGGTGTCACCAGTAAGCTTACTAACCCACCCTTCATCCAGGTGATTTAAAAAAAAAATCACAAAATGGAGGCGTCCCAGAACAGATCCCTGTGGAACTGGTCATTCTTTGAAGTTCCCTTCTCTCCCAGGGATGAGGTCTTTGTAGCTTCTGTTGGCCTTTCTGTAGCTCTGGGATTTCGCGGGATGGGGGCCACAGCCTGGACTTGGGACCATCTGCGGCAGAGGTCTCCCCCTTGGAAACAGGTGCAGGGTTACACACGTGCATAACCTACCCTCACAGATCAGCTTCATTTGTCATGTCTACGGTCCCGTGGAAAAGTTCTAGGCACATATATATATATATGAGAGGTGGTTCATTTTGGTAGGTCAAATTTGAAGACAGAATACAGTATTAGTAGAAACCATAGAAACCATAGAAACTACAGCACAGAAACAGGCCTTTTGGCCCTCCTTGGCTGTGCCGAACCATTTTCTGCCTAGTCCCACTGACCTGCACACGGACCATATCCCTCCCTCCACTTCCCATCCATGTATCTGTCCAATTTATTCTTAAATGTTAAAAAAGAACCCGCATTTACCACCTCGTCTGGCAGCTCATTCCATACTCTCACCACTCTCTGTGTGAAGAAGCCCCCACTAATGTTCCCTTTAAACTTTTCCCCCCTCACCCTTAACCCATGTCCTCTGGTTTTTTTCTCCCCTTGCCTCAGTGGAAAAAGCCTGCTTGCATTTACTCTATCTATACCCATCATAATTTTATATACCTCTATCAAATCTCCCCTCATTCTTCTACGCTCCAGGGAATAAAGTCCTACCCTATTCAACCTTTGTCTGTAACTGAGTTTCTCAAGTCCCGGCAACATCCTTGTAAACCTTCTCTGCACTCTTTCAACCTTATTTATATCCTTCCTGTAATTTGGTGACCAAAACTGAACACAATACTCCAGAGTCGGCCTCACCAATGCCTTATACAACCTCATCATAACATTCCAGCTCTGATACTCAACACTTCGATTAATAAAGGCCAATGTACCAAAAGCTCTCTTTACGACCCTATCTACCTGTGACGACACTTTTAGGGAATTTTGTATCTGTATTCCCAGATCCCTCTGTTCCACTGCACTCCTCAGTGCCTTACCATTAACCCTATATGTTCTACGTTGGTTTGTCCTTCCGACGTGCAATACCTCACACTTGTCAGTATTAAACTCCATCTGCCATTTTTTAGCCCATTTTTCCAGCTGGTCCAAGTCCCTCTGCAGGCTCTGAAAACCTTCCTCACTGTCTACTACACCTCCAATCTTTGTATCATCAGCAAACTTGCTGATCCAATTTACCACATTATCATCCAGATCATTGATATAGATGACAAATAACAATGGACCCAGCACTGATCCCTGTGGCACACCATTTAGTCACAGGCCTCCACTCAGAGAAGCAATTCTCTACCACCACTCTCTGGCTTCTTCCATCGAGCCAATGTCTAATCCAATTTACCACCTCTCCATGTATACCTAGCGACTGAATTTTCCTAACTAACCTCCCATGCGGGACCTTGTCAAAGGCCTTACTGAAGTCCATATAGACAATATCCACTGCCTTCCCTTCATCCACTTTCCTGGTAACCTCCTCGAAAAACTCCAATAGATTGGTCAAACATGACCTACCACGCACAAAGCCATGTTGACTCTCCCTAATAAGCCCCTGTCTATCCAAATGCTTGTAGATTCTGTCTCTTAGTACTCCCTCCAATAACTTACCTACTACCGACGTTAAACTTACTGGCCTATAATTTCCAGGGTTACTTTTCGATCCTTTTTTAAACAACGGAACAACATGAGCCCCACTCTCCAATCCTCCGGCACCTCACCTGTAGACAGCGACATTTTAAATATTTCAGCCAGGGCCCCTGCAATTTCAACACTAGTCTCCTTCAAGGTCCGAGGGAACACTCTGTCAGGTCCCGGGGATTTATCCACTTTAATTTTCCTCAAGACAGCAAGGACCTCCTCCTTTTCGATCTGTACAATGGTAAGACTCTTGGCAGGGTGGAGGATCAGAGAGATCTTGGGGTCCGAGTCCATAGGACACTCAAAGCAGGTGGGCGGCGTTGTTAAGAAGGCATATGGTGCATTGGCCTTCGTCAGCTGTGGAATTCAGTTCAAGAACCGAGAGGTAATGTTACAGCTATATAAGACCCTGGTCAGACCCCACTTGGAGTACTGTGTTCAGTTCTGGTCACCTCACTACAGGAAGGATGTGAATGCTATAGAGAGAGTAGAAGAAGAAGAAAGCCCTTAACTCCGAGTGGAGTCATCAGGACGCCATCATGACAGCATTTTTTTTTTAGCAGGCTTTCTTATTTTTACGAGGCCGAGTTGCTAGCTCGACGCTCGACCCAGCACGGATGGAAAGCATGCCAGGGAGCCGGCTGGATTCAAACTCGGGAGCCTTCGCTCCGAAGTCCGGCGCTGATGCCACTAAGCCACCAGCCAGAGAGTGCAGAGGAGATTTACAAGGAAAATGCTGCCCGGAATGGGGAGCGTGCCTTATGAGAATAGGCTAAGTGAACTTGACCTTTTCTCCTTGGAGCGACGGAGAATGAGAGGTGACCTGATAGATGTGTCTAAGATAATGAGAGGCATCGATCGTGCCGCTAGCCAGAGGCTTTTTCCCAGGGCTGAAATGGCTAACACGAGGGGGCTTGGAAGTAGGTACCGAGGGGATGTCAAGGGTAAGTTTTTTCACACAGAGTGATGGGTGCGTGGAATGCACTGCCGGCGATGGTGGTGGTGGAGGCGGATACAATAGGGTCTTTTAAGAGACTCTTAGATGGAGCTTAGAAAAATAGAGATTAGATTAGATTAGATTATGAGGACACGTAGTCCTCTTTTATTGTCATTTAGTAGTTCATGCATTAAGAAGTAACACGATTTGTTCCTCCACAATGATATCACAGAAACACAAGACAAACCAAGACTAAAAAAAACGGACAAAAACCACATAATTATAACATATAGTTACAACAGTGCAAAGCAATACCGTAATTTGATGAAGAACAGACCATGGGCACGGTAAAAAAAAGTCTCAAAGTCTCTCGAAAGCCCCATCATCTCACGCAGATGGTTGAAGGGAGAAACTCTTCCTGCCATGAGCTTCCAGCGCCGCAAACTTGCCGATGCGGCACCCTGGAAGCACCCGACCACAGTCCGACTCCGAATCCATCCGAAAACTTCGAGCCTCCGACCAGCCCTCCGACACCGAGCACCGAGCACCATCTCTGCCGAGTGCTTCAACCCCGGCCCCGGCAACAGGCAACAGGCAAAGCCGAGGATCTGGGGCCTTCCCCTCCGGAGATTCTCGATCGCACAGTAGCAGCGGCAGCGAAGCGGGCATTCCAGAAGTTTCTCCAGGTGTTCTTCCGTGCTTCTCACGTCTGTCTCCACCAAATCAGGATTGTGCATGGTCCCCTATTTAACAAATACGATATCAAATCAGATCGGCCGCGCGCACTGCGTCTTGCCACCATCTTCTCCTCCCCTCCCCTGCAGTAGGGAAATTCTAGGCAGCTTCTAGAGTAGGTTACATGGTTGGCACAACATTGTGGGCCGAGTGGCCTGTAGTGTGCTGTAGGTTTCTATGTTTCTGTGTAAGTCTCAGAGTTTTAAAAAAAATGGGCTTAATAAATGACAACGTACATAATCAGAATCAGAGTCAGTAAAATTGGAATCATATTTGATAACAGGGATCCAGGCGATTTAAATTGACTTTCAAAGTACAGAAATTCCTTGAAGCAGGCCTCACGTTGTTTTGCATCAGCTCTGGGTTTTTTAATCCCTCTGATAGATCCCCAAGAGTTGCTCCGAATCTGTTCGGCCGTCAGGGACCGGAACGCGGACACCATACCACCCCTCTCCTGCGGGCAGGTTACTGGGAGCGGAAAGCCCCTCGGTTTCAGGATCAAAGCTGAAGGATTCGCTTTATATATATTAACATAACCTGTCTAGGGCTGGAGATACGTCTCCACCAAAGGCGTTCCTTCTCTCCGCTCGCCCGCAGGTCACCCTTGGGCAAGGGCTAGCCGATCAGGGTCGGGTGAGGCCAGGTGATGCATCGGAATGAGGTTTAATATCATCGGCATACACCGTGAGATTTGTTATCTTTGCGGCAGCAGTGCAACGCAGTGCATAATAATAGAAGAAAACTTTCAGTCTGCGGCCTCCGCAGGATCGACCATGGACGTTGCCTCAGATACGCAAGCCCGGGCAGTACGATACGGAGGGCAAGCTGTTGCCCCGTGTAACAGGCTCCCCCTCTCCACGCAACTGATGAACCCAAAGGAACGGCAGAGACCCGATACAGTTTGGCACCAGGAGTTGCCAGTCAGCGTTGAACTTAACGTCGGACTGCCTCAGGGACTCCAGCTCCGGATTTTTCCCTCGGGGTTCACTCCCGAAGCCTTCCTCGTGAGCGGGTACAGCCACAAGGCAGCGGAGGTCTGAGATCAGAGTTTTCCTTCTCCACGGCCTGACGAGCCCCATCTGTCCGGAGTGACTGGTTTTAAGGCGCCAGTGACCCACCTTTGCCCCGTCTCTCTGTCAGTAGAAACCGTTCTGCTGGAGCTTTGTAGCTAAGCCACACGTGAAGGCCAGGAGCTGGACTTGGTTGTCAGAGGCTATTTGAGGCGCACGCCACGGGGAACATTTAATAGGTGGTGGGAGCTCGTCCCCATTACCCAACCCCAGGTATAACAACATTAAGGGACCTAAAGAAAAAAGCTATATAATATATTAAAAAATTGTAAGTACTGCAAAAAGAAAGCAAAAAAAATTAGAGAGGTAGTGTTCAAGGGTTCAATGTCCATTCAGAAATCTGACAGCTGAGGGGAAGAAGCTGTTCCTGAATCGCTGAGTGTGTGTCTTCAGGCTCTTGTACCTCCTTCCTGAGGGTAACAAGGAGAAGAGGACATGTCATGGGTGATGGGGGTCAGTAATGATGGATGTATCTCCATTACCCCCTCCCTGATGGTCACAATGAGAAGAGGACATGTCCTGGGTGATGGGGGTCAGTAATGATGGCTGTATCTCCTGTACCTCCTTCCTGACGGTAACAAGGAAAAGAGGACATATCCTGGGTGATGGGGGTCAGTAATGATGGATGTATCTCCTGTACCTCCTTCCTGACGGTAACAAGGAGAAGAGTGCACATCCTGGGTAATGGTGAGACAGTGAGACAGTGAGGTAGTGTTCATGAATTCGATGTCTATTTAGGTATTGGATGGCGGAGGGGAAGAAGCTGTTCCTGAATCGTTGAGTGTGTGTCTTCAGGCTCCTGTACCTCCTCCCTGATGGTCACAATGAGAAGAGGGCATGTCAAGGGTGATGGTGAGACAGTGAGGTAGTGTTCACGGTTTCAATGTCTGTTCAGAAATGGGATGACAGAGGGGAAGAAGCTGTTCCTGAATCGCTGAGTGTGTGTCTTCAGGCTCCTGTACCTCCTCCCTGATGGTCACAATGAGAAGAGGACATGTCCTGGGTGATGGGGGGTCAGTAATGATGGATGTATCTCCATTACCCCCTCCCTGATGGTCACAATGAGAAGAGGACATGTCCTGGGTGATGGGGGTCAGTAATGATGGATGTATCTCCTGTACCCCCTCCCTGATGGTCACAATGAGAAGAGGGCACGTCCTGGGTGATGGGGGTCAGTAATGATGGATGTATCTCCTGTACCTCCTCCCTGATGGTCACAATGAGAAGAGGACATGTCCTGGGTGATGGGGTCAGTAATGATGGATGTATCTCCTGTACCTCCTCCCTGATGGTCACAATGAGAAGAGGACATGTCCTGGGTGATGGGGGTCAGTAATGATGGATGTATCTCCTGTACCCCCTCCCTGATGGTCACAATGAGAAGAGGACATGTCCTGGGTGATGGGGGTCAGTAATGATGGATGTATCTCCTGTATCTCCTCCCTGATGGTCACAATGAGAAGAGGAAATGTCCTGAGTGATGGGGGTCAGTAATGATGGATGTATCTCCTGTACCTCCTCCCTGATGGTCCAATGAGAAGAGGACATGTCCTGGGTGATGGGGGTCAGTAATGATGGATGTATCTCCATTACCTCCTCCCTGATGGTCACAATGAGAAGAGGACATGTCCTGGGTGATGGGGGTCAGTAATGATGGATGTATCTCCTGTACCTCCTCCCTGATGGTCCAATGAGAAGAGGACATGTCCTGGGTGATGGGGGTCCTGAATGACAGAGACCCCCTTTCTGAGGCAATGCCTTTTGAAGGTGTCCTCGGCGCTGGGGAGGCCAGTGCCCGTGGTGGAGACGGCCCAGTTGGGATGAAAATGCGTCAGAACGCAGATGTGTTTGACTGCGTCGATGCTGCAACCCACAACAGACTGTTCAGGAGATGCTCAAAAAGAGAAAGCAGGATAAATTTGAAGGCTGCCTCATTTGAATGCCGAAAGGATTTGAAACAGTCAATGAGGTTTGTAATGGTTTAATTGCAATAAAATTAATCAAAGGAATAAAATTGCTGCCGCCTTTACAATGCCACAGACAGCTATGGAGGACACGTCATGGGGTATATTTAAAGCAGAGGTTGATAGCTTCCTGGTAGCTTACGGGGAGAAGAGAAGAAGAATGGGTTTGCAGGGGATATTAAACCAGCCATGGTGGAATGGCGAGGCAGACTCGATGGTCTAATTCTGCTCCTGTGGCTCATGGTCAGATTAGGTTGCAACCCTGAACTTCCACTGCAGAATGGGAAATGGGAAGGTCTGGATAGGGTGGATGTGAACATAGAACAGAGAACAGTACAGCACAGTACAGGCCCTTTGGCCCACATTGTTGTGCCAACCCTCAAACCCTGACTTCCATATAACCCCCCCACCTTAAATTCCTCTATATACCTGTCTAGTACTCTCTTAAACTTCACTAGTGTATCTGCCTCCACCACTGACTCAGGCAGTGCATTCCACGCACCAACCACTCTCTGAGTAAAAAACCTTCCTTTAATATCCCCCTCGAACTTCCCACCCCTTACCTTAAAGCCACGTCCTCTTGTATTGAGCAGTGGTGCCCTGGGGAAGAGGCGCTGTCTGTCCACTCTATCTATTCCTCTTATTATCTTGTACACCCCTATCCTGTCTTCTCTCATCCTCCTTCTCTCCAAAGAGTAAAGCCCGAGCTCCCTTGATCTCTGATCATAATGCATACTCTCTAAACCAGGCAGCATCCCTGGTAAATTTCCTCTGTACTCTTTCCAATGTTTCCACATCCTTCCTACAGTGAGGTGACCAGAACTTGACACAGTACTCCAAGTGCGACGAGTTTTATAGAGCTGCATCATTACATCGCGACGCTTAAACTCTATCGTTCAACTTATGAAAGCTAACACCCCATAAGCATTCTTAGCTACCCTACCTACCTGTGAGGCAACTTTCAGGGATCTGTGGACATGTACCCCCAGATCCCTCTGCTCCTCCACACTGCCATTTGCTTTGTACTCTGCCTTGGAGTTTGTCCTTCCAAAGTGTACCACCTCACACTTCTCTGGGTTGAACTCCATCTGCCACTTCTCAGCCCACTTCTGCATCTGATTGGAGAGGAGAGTGGACCGTGGGAGAAAGGGAAGGAGGAGGGACACCAGGGGGAGGTGATGGGTGGGAAAGGTAAAGGGCTGGAGAGGAAGGAATCTGATGGGAGAGGAGAGTGGACCGTGGGAGAAAGGGAAGGAGGAGGGACACCAGGGGGACGTGATGGGTGGGAAAGGTAAAGGGCTGGAGAGGAAGGAATCTGATGGGAGAGGAGAGTGGACCGTGGGAGAAAGGGAAGGAGGAGGGACACCAGGGGGAGGTGATGGGTGGGAAAGGTAAAGGGCCGGAGAGGAAGGAATCTGATCGGAGAGGAGAGTGGACCGTGGAGAAAGGGAAGGAGGAAGGACACCAGGGGGAGGTGATGGGTGGGAAAGGTCAAGGGCTGGAGAGGAAGGAATCTGATCGGAGAGGAGAGTGGACCGTGGGAGAAAGGGAAGGAGGAGGGACACCAGGGGGAGGTGATGGGTGGGAAAGGTAAAGGGCTGGAGAGGAAGGAATCTGATGGGAGAGGAGAGTGGACCGTGGGAGAAAGGGAAGGAGGAGGGACACCAGGGGGAGGTGATGGGTGGGAAAGGTAAAGGGCTGGAGAGGAAGGAATCTGATCGGAGAGGAGAGTGGACCGTGGGAGAAAGGGAAGGAGGAGGGACACCAGGGGGAGGTGATGGGTGGGAAAGGTAAAGGGCTGGAGAGGAAGAAATCTGATTGGAGAACAAATACACCACACCCCTCCTCTCCCACGGTCCACTCTCCTCTCCGATCAGATTCCTTCCTCTCCAGCCCTTTCACTCTTCCACCCCCCTGGCTTCACCTATCACCTTCAAGCTAGCCTCTTTCCTCTCCCCCACAACCTTTTTATTCCGGCATCTTCCCCTTCCCCTTCTTTTGCTGTCCTGAAGAAGGGTCTCAGCCTGAAACGCCGACTACCTGTTGTTAACTTGCAGTACAATACAATTCATGATATATATTGAAAATAAGTTGAACTACAGTACATATGTACAGTATGTTAAATAGCCAGATTAATAGTGTCCTTGGGTTCAATGTCCATTCAGAAATCTGACAGCTGAGGGGAAGAAGCTGTTCCTGAATCGCTGAGTGTGTGTCTGCAGGCTCTTGTACCTCCTTCCTGAGGGTAACAAGGAGAAGAGGACATGTCCTGGGTGATGGGGGTCAGTAATGATGGATGTATCTCCATTATCTCCTCCCTGATGGTCACAATGAGAAGAGGATATGTCCTGGGTGATGGGGGTCAGTAATGATGGATGTATCTCCTGTACCTCCTTCCTGATGGTCACAATGAGAAGAGGGCACGTCCTGGGTGATGGTGAGATAGTGGGGCACTGTTCATGGTTTTGATGTCCATTCAGAAATCTGATGGCAGAGGGGAAGAAGCTGTTCCTGAATCGCTGTGTGTGTGTCTTCAGGCTTCTGTACCTCCTTCCTGACAGTAGCAATGAGCACCCGTGTGGTGGGGGTCCTTGATGGTGTAGGTTCTGAGGCACTGCTCCTTGAAGATGCCTTGGATACTCTGGAGGCCAGTACCCGTGATGGAGCTGACTAATTCTGTAACTCTCTGCAGCTTGCTACGATCCTGTGCAGAAGACCACACACCCCACAGCTGAGTTCCTCCAGCATGTTGTGTGTGCTGTTCTGGATTTCCAGCATCTGCAGATTTACTTGTGTTTAGATAATATGGGCTGGTTTCCATTTTGTGTTTCCCTCTTTCCTCCAGTGTTTGCACAACTTACTGAGAACCCATTCTGACGTGCAAACCTCTGTCTCAGTGAATCACCTTGTTTGGAACAACCTACAAAGTTCAAAGTGAATTTATTGCACATATATGTCGCCATATACAACCCTCAGATTTATTTCCTTGCGGGTGTACTCAGTAAATCTATAGAATAATAACCATAACAGAGTAAATGAAAGACCACCCTGCTTGGATGTTTAAGCAGAGTGCAGAAGACAACAAACTCTGCAATTGCAGAAAAAAAAGCAACAATCAATAAATAATCAATATATATCGAGATCATGAGATGAAAAGTCACTGAAAGTGAGTCAATTGGTCGTGGGAACATTTCAATGATGGGGAGAGTGAAGTTATGTGAAGTTATCCCCTCTGGTTCAGGAGCCTGATGGTTGAGGGGTAATAACTGTTCCTGACCCTGGTGGTGTGGGTCCTGAGGCTCCTGTACCTCCTTCCTGATGGTTGAGGGGTAATAACTGTTCCTGAACCTGGTGGTGTGAGTTCTGAGGCTCCTGTACCTCCTTCCTGATGGTTGAGGGGTAATAACTGTTCCTGACCCTGGTGGTGTGGGTCCTGAGGCTCCTGTACCTCCTTCCTGATGGTTGAGGGGTAATAACTGTTCCTGAACCTGGTGGTATAGGACCTGAGGCTCCTGTACCTCCTTCCTGATGGTTGAGGGGTAATAACTGTCCCTGAACCTTGTGGTGTGGGTCCTGAGGCTCCTGGACCTCCTTCACGATGGTCGAGGGGTAATAACTGTTTCTGAACCTGGTGGTGTGGGTCCTGAGGCTCCTGTACCTCCTTCCTGATGGTTGAGGGGTAATAACTGTTCCTGAACCTGGTGGTGTGGGTCCTGAG
Source organism: Mobula hypostoma (assembly GCF_963921235.1). NCBI lineage: Eukaryota > Metazoa > Chordata > Chondrichthyes > Myliobatiformes > Myliobatidae > Mobula > Mobula hypostoma. The sequence continues at coordinate 2,135,232 of NC_086129.1, read as the reverse complement.
GCTCCTGTACCTCCTTCCTGATGGCTGAGGGGTAATAACTGTCCCTGAACCTGGTGGTGTGGGTCCTGAGGCTCCTGTACCTCCTTCATGATGGCAGCAGTGTGAAGAGAGTGTGTCCTGGGTGGTGGGCATGTGGCACAGTCTATCATCAGGAAAGCCCTCCCCGTTATTGTGCATATCTTCTCAGAGTGCTGTTGCAGGAATGCAGCATCCATCATCAGAGACCCCCACCACCCAGACAATGCTCTCTTTTTGTTGCTGCCATCAGGAAGGAGGTGCAGGAGCCTCAGGACCCACACCATCAGGTTCAGGAACAGTTATTACCCCTCAATCATTAGGAAGGAGGTACAGGAGCCTCAGGACCCACACCATCAGGTTCAGGAACAGTTATTACCCCTCAATCATTAGGAAGGAGGTATAGGGGCCTCAGGACTCTGAAGAAAAAGGAAGAAAACTCTCCCTGCCATGAGCTTCCAGCGCCGCAAACTTGCCGATGCAGCATCCTGGAAGCACCCGACCACAGCCAACTCTTGAGTCCGTTCAAAAACTCCGAGCCTCCGACCAGCCCTCCGACACCAAGCACCGAGCACCATCTCTGCCGAGCTCTTCGACCCCGGCCCCGGCAACAGGCAATAGGCAAAGCCAAGGATTTGGGGCCTTTCCCTCTGGAGATTCTCGATCGCACAGTAGCAGCGACAGCGAAGCGGGCATTTCAGAAGTTTCTCCAGGTGTTCCTCTGTGCTTCTCACGACCATCTCCATCAAATCAGGATCGTGCACGGCACCCTACTTGACAGAAAACAGTGATCATCACCGAAGAGGCTGCGCGCGCTGTGTCGTGCGGCCATCTTTATTTATTTATTTATGCTGATGAAAGGGAACAGACACTGCATTTCAGTGGGTTCAAAGTCCTGACTACAGTGAATTGCCCGCCATTGTCTGCAAGGAGTTTGTACCTTCTTCCCGTGACCGCGTGGGTTTCCACCGGGATTCCTCCCACATTCCAAAGACCCACTGGTCGGCAGGCTGATTGGTCACTGAGCTCCGAGCACCATCTCTGCCGAACGCTTCGACCCCAGCCTCGGTCACCATCAGCAGGCAAAGCCGGGGATTTTGGGGCCTTCCCTCCGGAGATTCTCGATCGCACAGTAGCAGCGGCAGCGAAGCGGGCATTTCAGAAGTTTCTCCAGATGTTCCTCTGGGCTTCTCACGTCCGTCTCCATCAAATCAGGATTGTGCACGGCATCCTAGTTCACAAATACGATATCATTCTTAGCGGCCACGCGCGCTGTGTCCAGCCGCCATCTTCTCCTCCTCCTTTCAGAATCAGAATCAGGTTTATTATCACCGGCATGTGACGGGAAATTTGTTAACTTAGCAGCAGCAGTTCAATGCAATACATAATCTAGCAGAGAAAAATAGATAAATTAAATAGAGATAATAATAATAAATAAAATAAAACTTAATAAATAAACAAGTAAATCAATTACATATATTGAATAGATAAAAAAAGTGCAGAAACAGAAATACTGTATATTAAAAAAAGTGAGGTAGTGTTCACGGGTTCAATGTCCATTTAGGAATCTGATGGCAGAGGGGAAGAAGCTGTTCCTGAATCACTGAGTGTGTGTCTTCAGGCTCCTGTACCTCCTACCTGGTGGTAACAGTAAGAAAAGGGCATGCCCTGGGTGCTGGGGGGTCCTTAATAATGGACGCTGCCTTTCTGAGACACTGCTCCCTGAAGATGTCCTCGGTACTTTGTTGGTGGTGGTCTTCAGGAAGGTGAAAGCACCCGGCATTCCCAGCTCCATCAAGGGAACGGATGAGGAAGTCGTCCTGGGAGCTCACCTGGACGATGAACTGGACTGGACTGGAGATGCAGGAGCTCTGCACAAGAAGGGACAGAGCCGACTGTACTTCCCGAGGGAGGCTCCGGTCGCTCACCCTCTGCAGTGCGAGGCTGCAGACCATTCTACGACTCGGTGGCGGCCAGCATTCGATTCCACGCTGTCGTCTGCTGGGGCGGCGGTGTGAGAGCAGCTGAGGCCAAGAAGATCGATAAGTTTGTCAGGAAGGCTGGTTCGGTTCTGGGAGAGGGAGAAGGGGGAAGTGGATTCCATGGTGGTTGTGTCTCAGGGGAGGACGCTGCAGGAGCGTTACGGACAATCCCTCTACCCGCTCCATGACACACTGGTGTAACCCCAGGTTCGGCTTGCGGCTTACTCTTGGGGAAACTTGAGAAATCTCGTTCTGGCTGGATGCTGCATGCTGTCCCCCTGTTACAAAATCAGTACCCCAAAATAACAAACAGTACACAATATGCAATTAAACGACTGATCTCTATAATTCTTCGTTTGACTGTAGGGTTAGTAAGGAAACGAAAAAAAGAGGGCCCATTCTCGTGAAACAGTCTAACGCACAAACGTTGGAGCTCACGGTTTTCCCATTGGTTCGTTCTCCGTCGGTTTTCCCCCGGGTGTCGTCTCCCAACCCCATTCCAAGTCCACCCCGTCCTGTAGCCTACGACTTCCCCGTTCTGGCGCCTTCTCTCTCCATCTTCCGCCGAACAGAAGACCGTGGATCCCCTTCTCTCAGCCCCACAAGAAAGAAACAACAGGCCTCTCATTGGACGCCACAAGTTCCAAAGCCCCCGTTATCTCTAGTCATGACCCAAACACTACTGCTACTGTCATGGTCCGGTCCGTGAAGCCCACATTCCGGTTCACGGTCCGGTCCATGGACTCAGGACTCTGGGTCTTCCAGCTGTCCCTTGTTTGACTAAATGAAAGGCACCTGATTCCCATCTTTGGGTTTGCAATGTAAGTAGCCTTGGGATTGAGTGTGAGCTGCTGGTTTATCTTGTCAGTCCCCCCTGGAGCAACCTGCTGATGAAACCATTTGTGATCTCTAGGCCTGATTGGAGGACCACTGCTTCATGGAGTTTTGTTGCGACTTGTTGGAGTAGTCTTTGTGGTATGGATTTGGCTGTTTCCTGGGCCAGCTGAGTGGCTGCCAGCCACTCCAAGCTAGGTAGGGATCCGGCTGTTTAGATAGATAGATAAATAGCTAGATAGATATACTTCATTTTTTTTATAGATAGATAGATTCCTGTAGCCAGCTGAGTTTGCTGGCTGAACTGAGACTCGGAGCTTCCCCGGAGCAGAGATGGAACTGTCTGTTGTTCTTTGGTGTTTGTCTCTTCTTGTCCTCACCTCTGTGAGGTAAGTCACGCTGTCTTGTCATTGCCCCACGGGGGGGTCATGTCTTGTCTTGTCTTGTCCTCGCCTCCGTGGGGTAAGTCAGGTCGTCTTGCCGTTGACCTGCGGGGGGACATGTCTTGTCTTGTCTTTGCCTCTGTTGGGTAAGTCCAGCTGTCCTGCCGTTACCCAACAGATGGACCTTGTCCCACCTTGGTGTGGAGATAAAGTTGAGTCCTGGCTTGTCTTAGGATAAGTCCTGGCTCTATGTCTATATTCTGTCCTGTCTCATGTTAGTCTCATTTTAAAGATGAGTCCCAGCTTGTCGAAAGATAAGTCCCGGCTCTATGTTGATGTTTAGTTCCCACTCTCTCTCTCTGAGCTCCAAGAACCCAAGCCTCGACGATCCTGCAGCCAAGCTCCAAGAACCCAAGCCTCGAGGATCCCGCGGCCAAGCTCCAAGAACCCAAGCCTCAAGGATCCCGCAGCCAAGCTCCTGGAACCGAAGCCTCGAGCACCCCAAGCCAAGCTCCTGGAACCCGAGCCTCGAGGATTCCAGCCTCAAGCCAAGCCTCAAGACCCGAGACCCCAGCCTCAAGCCAAGCCTCAAGACCCGAGACCCCAGCCTCAAGCCATGTCATGTCCTTGCCTGGTTCTGGGGTCTGAGCCCGAGGCAAGACCCAGGTTCTGGGTCCTTGTCCAGTCTCGGGCTTGGAGCTGAAGCCTTGTCTCCTAGTCCATGGTTTCTAATCCTGGTCCCGCTTTCCCTAGCCCTAGTCTGTGTTCTTGTCCCTGCTCCTGGTCTGAACCCTGTCACGTCCCTACTCTAGTCAAGTCCTGTTCCTTGTACTTCAGTGCCTCTGACTCGCATTTGGGACCGTTCCCAGCACCCGCTCTGTGACAGCTACAGAGAAACCATCACATTAGCAGTGAAACCTCACAGCGCGTTACACTCGACAAACAAAGGAGCACCTATAGAAACAGGCTGATTCCCCCGAGGTGCACCACCCAACGTCACAGGAGATCCTTTCTCTACAGCTCCTCCTCAAGTATATATGTTTTCATCCCACATCTGTATTTTGCACGGTTACTTTTCAACGCACAGTTTGTATTTTTGTGCCTCAATGCTTACATTTTGTATTTTAAAGTATCTATTTCTGACTGAGCAACCTTGCAACAATAATTTCCTTCGGGACAAGTGAAGTTTTATGTTATCATATTAACATTAATGGCTTAGTCATAGCACGCATGAGTCTGCGACCTGAGTCAGGCATAAATAATCTGGCCTACTTCCAGCCAGAGTTTGCTAAGTGATATGCAAAACTTCCCCAAGGCCATCAGACACAGGAGCAGAATTCGGCTATTCGGCCCAGTGGGTCTGATTCCATCATGGCTGATCAATTTCCTCTCCCAACCCCATCCTGTCGCCATAACCTCTGACAAATTAAGAACCTTTCAATCTCCGCCTTACATCCACCCAAATGACCTGGCCTTCAAGGCTGATTTATACTTGTGCGTACTAGCCTACGCAAGTGGGCTACGCCATTGTGAGCATTTATACTTGTGCGTTGGTGAGTCTGCGTCGCTCTGCAATTCACCGCCAAAACGCTAGTTGGCGGTGGGGTTTCTACGCCACTGTGTTGAGTTTCTTTGTTTTGAAACTCAAACTCAAACTTCAAACAATGGCGACTGAAACTGTGAAGGAGGGTGAATTTTCCGTGCTTGTCCGACCACTGAGAGACATGGACAAGGAAATGCATTTCAAATATTTCCGGACGTCGGCAGGTAGAGTTGACGATTTAGTTCACCGTCTCCAACCATTTATTTCGCATCAGTGTACGCACGGTGACTGGCAATCACCATTCAAGTTTCAGCTTCAGGTGGAAGACAACAGGCTGTAGCAGCCAGCTACAAACGGGCGTCACGCACAGGGTCCTCCGTAATTTCGGAGGTCTGTAAAGTTTTATGGAAAACATTGCAGCCAGAGTTCCTTCCCTGCCCTTCAGTCGCCCGATGGGAAGTTATTGCAGCGTAGGAGGAAATGTGATGCTACCAAGCGGACCAATCACAGTTGTTTGGTCTGCGTCGCCGCGATGCATAGTCACATTTTGGGAGAGGTGCGCGTCAGGCTACGGCGTAGAGTACAGTGTAGGGTACGCCGCTATGCCATATGGCGTACATTTGACGCACAAGTTTAAATCAGCCTTCAGAGACGCCTCAGGCAACAAATTCCACAGACTCCCCTCGAACTTCAAAACAAATTCAGCCCAGGATTTTCAGCTCGACAGATTCGCAGACGACCGTGGGAAGGGGCAGTAATCGGGAAAAAGCCATTTTAGATCCCGGAAATTATGGAAATGAGAGAAGCACACACAAAATGCTGGAGGAACTCACAGCAGGCCAGGCAGCGTCTATGGAAAAGAGTACAGCTGACGTTTTAGGCCGAAGGCTCTTCATCAGGTACTGGAAAGGAAAGAGGCAGGCAGGATAAGAAGGTGGGGGGAGGGCATGGAGGATAAACTGGCAGGTGACAGGTAAGACCAGGTGAGGGGGAAGGTGGGTGGGTGTGGGAGAGGGATTGAAGTGAGAAGTTGGCTGGTGATGGGTGGGAAAGGTAAAGGGGTTGGAGAGGAAGGAATCTGATCGGAGAGAAAAGTGAACCGTGGGAGAAAGGGAAGGAGGAGGGACACCAGGGGGAGGTGATGGGTGGGAAAGGTAAAGGGCTGGAGAGGAAGGAATCTGATCGGAGAGGAGAGTGGACCGTGGGAGAAAGGGAAGGAGGAGGGACACCAGGGGGAGGTGATGGGTGGGAGAGGTAAAGGGCTGGAGAGGAAGGAATTTGATGGGAGAGGAGAGTGGACCGTGGGAGAAAGGGAAGGAGGAGGGACACCAGGGGGAGGTGATGGGTGGGAAAGGTAAAGGGCTGGAGAGGAAGGAATCTGATCGGAGAGGAGAGTGGACTGTGTGAGAGAGGGGAGGAGGAGGGACACAGGGGGAGGTGATGGGTGGGAAAGGTAAAGGGCTGGAGAGGAAGGAATCTGATCAGAGAGGAGAGTGGACCGTGGGAGAAAGGGAAGTGGGGTGGGTGAACGAGGGAGGTGATGGGCAAGTGAGGAGAAGAGAATGGGTTTAAGGAGAGCCAGAATTGGAGAATGGAAAAGTGAGAAGGGGGTGGAATGGAGAAATCACTGGAAGTGAGTGAGATCTATATTCCTGCCTTCAGGTTGGAGGCTACCCAGACAGAATATCAGGTCTTGCTCCTGAGACTGGCCAAATTCTGGTTAGGAGATGAGACCGTGGACTGAAATGTGCGAATGGGAACAGGTCTCAGGCGTCAGAATCTCTTGTGTTCCTAAAAGGGGTAGTTTCTTTGGGAGGGTTGTGTCTGGGAGGGTTTCCCCAGATTGCAGTAGGTCTGCGAAAAGTTTTTAAACCGGAAGGGGGTGGGTTCCAGCACGGCCAGAGCCAGCAGGTGGGCAAGCAGAGATGTGGGTGCAGTCACCCCAGCCGCGACTGGTACCGAATTTGCCGGCCGGTGGTGGTGTGGCATCCGCACTGGAGCTCGAGTTGAGCGGCCCTGGGTTCGAATCCGGCCGGCTCCTTGCACGCTGCCCGTCCCTGCTGGGATGAGCTACGAGCTGGCAACTCGACCTCGTAAAAAAAAAAGAGACGACGTGCTAAAGAAGGGGCAAGTTTGCCGCCCGATGTGCCACAAGACTCGGAGAAGAGCCGCAAACAACGAGTGTACTGAACGGGGGGAAACAGGGGTTGAGTTGGTGAGTGGCCATCTCCTTGTATTTCTGAGAAAACGGCCTGGATATTTCTGTTGGGTTGCCAACAGTCTCTAGAAGATTCTCCCTGTGTTGCGTAATGGGGTTCACTGAACAATAATAAAGGCATCCGTTAGTCTTGCGAGACCATGGATCTGCGCCTGGAAAGTCTTCACTCTCCAGGGCACAGGCCTGGGCAAGGTTGTATGGAAGACCAGCAGTTGCCCATGCTGCAAGTCTCCCCTCTCCACAACACCGATGTTGTCCAAGGGAAGGGCAAGGGCCGATACAGCTTAGCACCAGTGTCATCGCAGAGCAATGTGTGGTTAAGTGCCTTGCTCAAGGACACAACACGTTCCCTCGGCTGGGGCTTGAACTCACGACCTTCAGGTCGCTAGTCCAATGCCTTAACCACTTAGCCACGTGCCCACACACTATTTTCTGCACAATATTTTCTGTTTATTAAGTGGGGATAAAATCCAATATATGAGATCCAGAGGGACTTGGAAGTCCTTGTGCAGAACACCCTGAAGGTTAACTTGCAGGCTGAGTTGGTGGTGAGGAAGGCAAATACCATCTTAGCATTCGTTTCAAGAGGTCTGGAATACAAGAGCAAGGATATGATGCTGAGGCTTTATAAGGCACTGGTGAGGCCTCACCTTGAGTATTGTGTACAGTTTTGGGCCCCTCATCTTAGAAGAGATGCGCTGGCATTGGAGAGGGTCATGAGGAGGTTCACAAGGATGATTCCAGCAGTGAAAGGGTTATCAGACGAGGAACGTTTGAAGATTCTGGGTCTGTACTCATTGGAATTCAGAAGAATGAACAGGGGATCTCATTGAGACCTTTCCAATGTTGAAAGGCCTATACAGAGTAGATGTGGAAAGGATGTTTCCCATGGTGGGGGAGTCTAGGACAAGAGGGCACCGCCTCAGGATAGAGGGGTGCCCTTTCAAAACAGAGATGTGGAGAAATTTCTTCAGCCAGAGGGTGGTGAATTTGTGGAATTTGTTGCCACGTGCAGCTGTGGAGGCTGGGGGGGGGTCGTTGGGTGTATTTAAGGCAGAGATTGATCGGTTCTTGATTGGACACGGCATCAAAGGTTACGGGGAGAAGGCCAGGAACTGGGGTTGAGGAGGAGAGAGAAAAAAAGGATCAACCATGATGAATGGTGGAGCAGACTCGATGGGCCAGATAGCCTAATTCTGCTCCTATGTCTTATGGTCTTATGATCTAATATCAGGAGCGCTGTGCACACAGGGCCCTTAGCATTGTCAATGATCCCTCCCATTCCTCCAACGATCTCTTTGACCCCCAATCTCAACCTCCTCCCCATGACCTTCATGCCCCGACTAATCAAGAAATTACCAACCTCCATTTTAAATATACTCAATGACTTGGACTCCACAGCTACCTGTGGCAATGAATCTCACAGATTCACCACCTTCTGGCTAAAGAAATTCCTCCTCATCTCCATTCTAAATAGGCACTTCTCTATGTGTTACACAGGAGTTATATGTACTGTGTTGTGCACCTTGGTCCGGGGAAACGTTGTTTCGTTTGACGGTATACTTTATGTGTTGTGTGTGTGAGTTATATGTACTGTGTTGTGCACCTTGGTCCGGGGGAACGTTGTTTCGTGTGACGGTATACTTTATGTGTTGTGTGTGTGAGTTATATGTACTGTGTTGTGCACCTTGGTCCGGGGGAACGTTGTTTCGTTTGACGGTATACTTTATGTGTTGTGTGTGTGAGTTATATGTACTGTGTTGTGTACCTTGGTCCGGGGGAACGTTGTCTCGTTCGACGGTATACTTTATGTGTTGTGTGTGTGAGTTATATGTACTGTGTTGTGCACCTTGGTCCGGGGGAACGTTGTTTCGTTTGGCGGTATACTTTATGTGTTGTGTGTGTGAGTTATATGTACTGTGTTGTGCACCTTGGTCCGGGGGAACATTGTTTCGTTTGGCGGTATACTTTATGTGTTGTGTGTGTGAGTTATATGTACTGTGTTGTGCACCTTGGTCCGGGGGAACGTTGTTTCGTTTGGCGGTATACTTTATGTGTTGTGTGTGTGAGTTATATGTACTGTGTTGTGCACCTTGGTCCGGGGGAACATTGTTTCGTTTGGCGGTATACTTTATGTGTTGTGTGTGTGAGTTATATGTACTGTGTTGTGCACCTTGGTCCGGGGGAACGTTGTCTCATTTGACGGTATACTTCATGTGTTGTGTGTGTGAGTTATATGTACTGTGTTGGGCACCTTGGTCCGGGGGAACGTTGTTTCGTTTGGCGGTGTACACGTGCACGGCTGACATGACAAAAAACTCAAACTTGAACTTGCATTTGGACAATGTTGGATTCCCCAACTTAGCAAACTTTAGTTCAGCTTCCTGCCGGCTGTACTCAGGGAGAATTCACCGGCTGTTCCGCATTGCATTGGGATCCCGATCAACAGAGGCGTGCGGGACCGGATTCCATGGAATTTGCAGGGATTGGAATTGATTGTGGACTTCAGAAAGAGTAAGTTGAGGGAACACACCCCAGTCCTCATCGAGGGGTCAGAAATGAAGAGAGTGAGCAATTTCATGTTCCCGGGTGTCAACGTCTCTGAGCATCTGTCCTGGGCCCAGCACATCGATGCAGTTCAGAGTTGGACGAAATTTGGTGCGTAACCGTGGAGAGTATGACCCACTGGTATGGGCTGCTGGGGAGGAGTGGCAGAGGGGTGGTGGGGGATTGAAATATGATGCAGAAACTTGTAAACTCAGCCAGCTCCATCATGGGCTCTAGCCTTCCCCCGCATCCAGGACATCTTCAGGGAGCAGTGCCTCAAAAAGGCGGCGTCCCTCATTAAGGACTCCCAATACCAAGGGCATTCCTCCTTCTCACTGCCTCCATCGGGGAGGAGGTACAGGAGCCTGAAAACACACACTCAATGATTCAGGAACAGCTTCTTCCCCTCTGCCATCAGATTCCTGAACGGACATTGAACCCATGAACACTACCTCACTTTTTTTAATATACAGTATTTCTGTTTCTGCACTTTTTTTATCTATTCAATATATGTAATTGATTTACTTGTTTATTTATTAAGTTTTATTTTATTTATTATTATTATCTCTATTTAATTTATCAATTTTTCTCTGCTAGATTATGTATTGCATTGAACTGCTGCTGCTAAGTTAACCAATTTTCCGTCACATGCCGGTGATAATAAACCTGATTCTGATTCTGAAAGGAGGAGGAGAAGATGGCGGCTGGATATAGCGCGCGTGGCCGCTAAGAATGATATCGTATTTGTGAACTAGCTCACTGTCTCACTATCACCCAGGACATGCCCTCTTCTCATTGTGACCATCAGGGAGGAGGTACAGGAGATACATTCATCATTAGTGACCCCCATCACCCAGGACGTGCCCTTTTCTCATTGTGACCATCAGGGAGGGGTACAGGAGATACATCCATCATTACTGACCCCCATCACCCAGGACATGTCCTCTTCTCATTGTGACCATCAGGGAGGAGGTACAGGAGATACATTCATCATTAGTGACCCCCATCACCCAGGACGTGCCCTTTTCTCATTGTGACCATCAGGGAGGGGTACAGGAGATACATCCATCATTACTGACCCCCATCACCCAGGACATGTCCTCTTCTCATTGTGACCATCAGGGAGTGGGTACAGGAGATACATCCATCATTACTGACCCCCATCATCCAGGACATGTCCTCTTCTCATTGTGACCATCAGGGAGGAGGTACAGGAGATACATCCATCAGTACTGACCCCCATCACCCAGGACGTGTCCTCTTCTCATTGTGACCATCAGGGAGGAGGTACAGGAGATACATCCATCATTACTGACCCCCATCACCCAGGACATGCCCTCTTCTCATTGTGACCATCAGGGAGGAGGTACAGGAGATATATCCATCATTACTGACCCCCCATCACCCAGGACATGCCCTCTTCTCATTGTGACCATCAGGGAGGAGGTACAGGAGATACATCCATCATTACTGACCCCCATCACCCAGGACGTGTCCTCTTCTCATTGTGACCATCAGGGAGGGGGTACAGGAGATACATCCATCATTACTGACCCCCATCACCCAGGACATGTCCTCTTCTCATTGTGACCATCAGGGAGGGGGTACAGGAGATACATCCATCATTACTGACCCCCATCACCCAGGACATGTCCACTTCTCATTGTGACCATCAGGGAGGGGGTACAGGAGATACATCCATCATTACTGACCCCCATCACCCAGGACATGTCCACTTCTCATTGTGACCATCAGGGAGGGGGTACAGGAGCCTGAAAACACACTCAGTGATTCAGGAACAGCTTCTTCCCCTCTGCCATCTGAATAGGCATTGAACCCAGGAACACTGCATCACTACTTTTTTTTCCCCCTTTTATCGCTCTCTCTTTGCAAAACTTAATTATAAGTTAATTATATACAGCCTGGTGCAAAAGTCTTAGTCACATCTAGATAGCTAGGGTCTTCCCTGCGTTTTATTTCTTTTTACACCACTTATTGAATTTAACTTTTAAAATATACATATATCTCATTGTAATTCGCGGTCTATATTATCATGCGGCGCCTGGGCAAAACGATAAATTTCACGACATATGCTGGTGGTATTAAACCTGATTCTAATGAAGAATCAGTTTGTACCCTGCAGGAAGAAAAGGGGAGAAGATTAAAGATTAAAGATCAGCTTTATCTGTCACGAGCTCAGCACTGTGCAATAGGCTTTTGCACACATGGATATAGCTGGGGCGCCCTAAGGCTTTCGCGCAGGACTGCTGCAAAGGGGGATGAAATTCATGATATACGTGAGTGTGGCGAGAGCCCTCGAGGAGGATGGGATCGGACCCCAATGCTAGGATCGAGATACGCATTAAAACTGGACCGAGAACCAAACGCAAAACAAAACGCTAGACGATGTCTCTGGGTGGGGTTTACGACTGAGCACCGAACCTCCCTTCGGGTGCTCTTTAAGTACGCGATTCTTGGAGCCCGAAACAGGATTTGCCGATCAGTGGGACGGTCCCAAATCTCTAAAGAGGCCGCACCATCGCTACGTATTCCGGAGAGTTGGAGTGTCGACATGCACGGTGGGGTGCGTGCCGTAACAGCAAGTTATGATCCACCTGATTCTGATCTGGGTCTCTATTGTGGATTGAGAGTGGGGAGGGGGGGTCAGGGAGAGGGGGGAATCATGGTTGGGAAAAGGGGAAGGGAGAGGGGAATCATGGTTGGGGAAAGGGGAAGGGAGAGGGGAATCATAGTTGGGGAAAGGGGAAGGGAGAGGGGAATCATGGTTGGGAAAAGGGGAAGGGAGAGGGGGAATCATGGTTGGGAAAGGAGGAAGGGAGAGGGGGAATCATTGTTGGGGAAAGGGGAAGGGAGAGGGGGAATCATGGCTGGGAAAAGGGGAAGGGAGAGGGGGAATCATTGTTGGGGAAAGGGGAAGGGAGAGGGGGAATCATGGCTGGGAAAAGGGGAAGGGAGAGGGGAATCATGGTTGGGAAAAGGGGAAGGGAGAGGGGGAATCATGGTTGGGAAAAGGGGAAGGGAGAGGGGGAATCACGGTTGGGAAAAGGGGAAGGGAGAGGGGAATCAGGGGAAGGAAGAGGGGGATCATGGTTGGGGAAAGGGGAAGGGAGGAGGAATCATGGTTGGGGAAAGGGGAACGGAGAGGGGGAATCGTGGTTGGGAAAAGGGGAAGGGAGAGGGGGAATCACGGTTGGGAAAAGGGGAAGGGAGAGGGGAATCAGGGGAAGGAAGAGGGGGATCATGGTTGGGGAAAGGGGAAGGGAGGAGGAATCATGGTTGGGGAAAGGGGAAGGGAGAGGGGGAATAATGGTTGGGGAAAAGGGGAAGGGAGAGGGGAATCATGGTTGGGAAAAGGGGAAGGGAGAGGGGAATCATGGTTGGGGAAAGGGGAAGGGAGAGGGGAATCATAGTTGGGGAAAGGGGAAGGGAGAGGGGAATCATGGTTGGGAAAAGGGGAAGGCAGAGGGGGAATCATGGTTGGGAAAGGAGAAGGGAGAGGGGAATCAGGGGAAGGAAGAGGGGGATCATGGTTGGGGAAAGGGGAAGGGAGGAGGAATCATGGTTGGGGAAAGGGGAAGGGAGAGGGGGAATAATGGTTAGGGAAAAGTGGAAGGGAGAGGGGAATCATGGTTGGGAAAAGGGGAAGGGAGAGGGGAATCATGGTTGGGAAAAGGGGAAGGGAGGGGGGAATCATGGTTGGGAAAAGGGGAAGGGAGAGGGGAATCATGGTTGGGAAAAGGGGAAGGGAGAGGGGGAATCATGGTTGGGAAAAGGGGAAGGGAGAGGGGAATCGTGGTTGGGAAAAGGGGAAGGGAGAGGGGGAATCACGGTTGGGAAAAGGGGAAGGGAGAGGGGAATCAGGGGAAGGAAGAGGGGGATCATGGTTGGGGAAAGGGGAAGGGAGGAGGAATCATGGTTGGGGAAAGGGGAAGGGAGAGGGGGAATAATGGTTGGGGAAAAGGGGAAGGGAGAGGGGAATCATGGTTGGGAAAAGGGGAAGGGAGAGGGGAATCATGGTTGGGGAAAGGGGAAGGGAGAGGGGAATCATAGTTGGGGAAAGGGGAAGGGAGAGGGGAATCATGGTTGGGAAAAGGGGGAGGCAGAGGGGGAATCATGGTTGGGAAAGGAGGAAGGGAGAGGAGGAATCATTGTTGGGGAAAGGGGAAGGGAGAGGGGGAATCATGGCTGGGAAAAGGGGAAGGGAGAGGGGAATCATGGTTGGGAAAAGGGGAAGGGAGAGGGGGAATCATGGTTGGGAAAAGGGGAAGGGAGAGGGGAATCGTGGTTGGGAAAAGGGGAAGGGAGAGGGGGAATCACGGTTGGGAAAAGGAGAAGGGAGAGGGGAATCAGGGGAAGGAAGAGGGGGATCATGGTTGGGGAAAGGGGAAGGGAGGAGGAATCATGGTTGGGGAAAGGGGAAGGTAGAGGGGGAATAATGGTTAGGGAAAAGCGGAAGGGAGAGGGGAATCATGGTTGGGAAAAGGGGAAGGGAGAGGGGAATCATGGTTGGGAAAAGGGGAAGGGAGGGGGGAATCATGGTTGGGAAAAGGGGAAGGGAGAGGGGGAATAATGGTTGGGGAAAAGGGGAAGGGAGAAGGGAATCATGGTTGGGAAAAGGGGAAGGGAGAGGGGAATCATGGTTGGGAAAAGGGGAAGGGAGGGGGGAATCATGGTTGGGAAAAGGGGAAGGGAGAGGGAGAATAATGGTTGGGGAAAAGGGGAAGGGAGGGGGGATTCATGGTTGGGAAAAGGGGAAGGGAGAGGGAGAATAATGGTTGGGGAAAAGGGGAAGGGAGGGGGGAATCATGGTTGGGAAAAGGGGAAGGGAGAGGGAGAATAATGGTTGGGGAAAAGGGGAAGGGAGAAGGGAATCATGGTTGGGAAAAGGGGAAGGGAGAGGGGAATCATAGTTGGTAAAAGGGGAAGGGAGGGGGGAATCATGGTTGGGAAAAGGGGAAGGGAGGGGGTAATCATGGTTGGGAAAAGGGGAGGGGAGAGGGGGAATAATGGTTGGGGAAAAGGGGAAGGGAGAGGGGAATCATGGTTGGGAAAAGGGGAAGGGAGAGGGGAATCATGGTTGGGGAAAGAGGAAGGGAGAGGAGAACATGGTTGAGGAAAAAGGTAAGGGAGAGGGGAATCATAGTTGGGAAAAGGGGAAGGGAGGGGGGAATCATGGTTGGGGAAAAGGGGAAGGGAGAGGGGAATCATGGTTGGGAAAAGGGGAAGGGAGAGGGGAATCATAGTTGGTAAAAGGGGAAGGGAGGGGGGAATCATGGTTGGGAAAAGGGGAAGGGAGGGGGGAATCATGGTTGGGAAAAGGGGAAGGGAGAGGGGAATCATGGTTGGGAAAAGGGGAAGGGAGAGGGGAATCATAGTTGGGAAAAGGGGAAGGGAGGGGGGAATCATAGTTGGGAAAAGGGGAAGGGAGAGGGGAATAATGGTTGGGGAAAAGGGGAAGGGAGAGGAGAATCATGGTTGGGAAAAGGGGAAGGGAGAGGGGGAATAATGGTTGGGGAAAAGGGGAAGGGAGAGGAGAATCATGGTTGGGAAAAGGGGAAGGGAGAGGGGGAATAATGGTTGGGGAAAAGGGGAAGGGAGAGGGGAATCATGGTTGGGAAAAGGGGAAGGGAGAGGGGAATCATGGTTGGGGAAAGGGAAGGGAAAGGGGAAGCACCAGAGAGACATTCTGTAATGATCAATCGGATGACTTTGGAATCAGATGACTTTGCCTGGTGTCTCAGGGTTGGGTGTGTCTGCACCCCCAGCCCCCAGTCCCTGGCACTCCTTCTCTGCCGCCTGTCCCCCAACCCTCCCGCGACGCTCCACCCTCGCCATTCCCAACAACCTTCACTCCCGCCGGATCTACAAGCTCGCTCTCCTCTCCTCCTTGGCACCTACAGTCCCGCGGAAAGGCTTCAGGCCCCCCAGCTACATATATGTGCCTAAGACTTTTGCACCCAGCGCTTTGAGAGGCGCCAAAGGGGGCTTTCAAGGAGTTTTGTGGGAGGGGCTGCTCCTTACGTCGGTGACGATGATGTCATCGGATCTCCAGAGGTTCTGCCGCCTCTCTGGACCGCCTCTAAAGCCAGAGTCGTAGGAAGTCCTACAAGACTGGTCTTCTGGGGTTGGCCAAGGCAGGTCTGACAGCCGTCAGTAGAGCATCCGGGCTGACTGCATCACTGCCTGGTCGGGAAACACCGAGGCCCAGGAATGGGAAAGCCCACACGGAATTGTTGGATACGACCTAGTCCGTCACAGGAATAGCCCTCCTCACCAGTGAGGGCACCTTCAAGGGAGCAGAGACCCTGATTAACCCTGACCTAATTGCACGGCAATTTACAATGACCACTTAAACTACCCAGGTCAAGTCAGGTCAAGTTTATTGTCATTTAACTGTAAACTGGCACAAAATGGTGGCTCCTTTGCTCGCATCTTCGGAAACAGCTTTATTTCCACCTTCAATGTCTCTATTTTTCCCTTTCAGGGTTCCTTTGAAGACCCTGAGCTGGAGCTTACACGCTGACTTCGGTTCTTTGGGGGAATGGGACCCGTTCGCGGGGTTTCAGGACTGGCCGTTACCCGATAGGCCAAGGGCTCGGCCTACGAGCTCGGCTCGCCTTTGGAGGCCTAGGACCTCGGGGCTCTGGTGACGGGCGGATCGAAGGTTGGTGTCCGGGCAGGAGGTCGGTGTGTCGTGGGAGTCGGAAGATCTAAGGCTGTGTGCCCAGAGACCTGAGATCTTTGGGCACAGAGCTCGGAAAAAACGACGCAGTGGACTTTTAACATCGTCAACCAGCGAGTTGTTTGTTATATCTCCCCTCTCACTGTGAAACGGAGACATCTCTTTCTCCTTTATTAGGGAGAGAGGGAGAGCCTGTGGTGTGTCGAATACCGGGTGAATGAGTAGTCACTGGGGTACTGCAAGCCTGTGTCTTTGCTGTTGGTTGAGGGGTAGTAACTGTTCCTGAACCTGGAGGTGTGGGTCCTGAGGCTCCTGCACTTCCTTCCTGATGGTTGAGGGGTAATAACTGTTCCTGAACCTGGTGGTGTGGGTCCTGAGGCTCCTGCACTTCCTTCCTGATGGTTGAGGGGTGATAACTGTTCCTGAACCTGGTGGTGTGGGACCTGAGGCTCCTGCACTTCCTTCCTGATGGTTGAGGGGTAATAACTGTTCCTGAACCTGGTGGCGTGGGTCCTGAGGCTCCTGTACCTCCTTCCTGATGGTTGAGGGGTGATAACTGTTCCTGAACCTGGAGGTGTGGGTCCTGAGGCTCCTGCACTTCCTTCCTGATGGTTGAGGGGTAATAACTGTTCCTGAACCTGGTGGTGTGGGTCCTGAGGCTCCCGTACCTCCTTCCTGATGGTTGAGGGGTGATAACTGTTCCTGAACCTGGAGGTGTGGGTCCTGAGGCTCCTGTACCTCCTTCCTGATGGTTGAGGGGTAATAACTGTTCCTGAACCTGGTGGTGTGGGTCCTGAGGCTCCCGTACCTCCTTCCTGATGGTTGAGGGGTAATAACTGTTCCTGATCCTGGTGGTGTGGGTCCTGAGGCTCCTGCACCTCCTTCCTGATGGTTGAGGGGTAATAACTGTTCCTGAACCTGGTGGTGTGAGTCCTGAGGCTCCTGAACCTCATTCCTGATGGTTGAGGGGTAATAATTGTTCCTGAACCTGGTGGTGCGGGTCCTGAGGCTCCTGTACTTCCTTCCTGATGGTTGAGGGGTAATAACTGTTCCTGAACCTGGTGGTGTGGGTCCTGAGGCTCCTGCACCTCCTTCCTGATGGTTGAGGGTTAATAACTGTCCCTGAACCTGGTGGTGTGGGTCCTGAGGCTCCTGTACCTTCTTCCTGATGGTTGAGGGGTAATAACTGTTCCTGAACCTGATGGTGCAAGTCCTGAGGCTCCTGTACCTTCTTCCTGATGGTTGAGGGGTAATAACTGTTCCTGAACCTGGTGGTGCGGGTCCTGAGGCTTGAGTGCTCAGTGGAGGGTGCCAATGCTTTTTTTTGCCGGTGGGGGAGGGGGGGTCGTTGCTCACAGCCGCTGACACACAGGAGGGAGGGGGAGCTGGCGGGGGGGCTTTGGCGTTCTAACATTTCACTGTCATTCATTATTTGGGACACTCATCTGTTTTCGTGGATGTTTGTGAAGAAAAAGAATTTCAGGATGTATATTGTATACATTCCTCTGACATTCAATGTATCTTTGAAGCCTTTGAAACAATGTGTGTAACCATATCATGCATATGGAAACAGGGCAATGTTTCTTCGAACCACTTTGGAATGTGGGAGGTAACCGGATCACATGGTGGGAAACCCGTGCACTCCGTGGAGAGGATGTACAGAGACTCTTGACGATGGATGCCAGGATTGAGCCCTGAATTCCAATGCCCCGAACTGTATCGGCGTCGCGCTGTGGCGGCAATGAAATATGCAGTAGGACCAACGGAAAACGGCATGCAAACGAGGCCCGACAAGCGACCAACATGCAAACGAAGACAAGCCATGCGAATGCAAAATTCAACAAACAAAAATAAAATAATAATAAATAAATAATGCTGAGAACATGAGTTATGGAGTCCTTGCAACTAGATCCAACGGTTGTGGAATCAGTTCAGTGTTGAGGGAAGATATCCAGCCCTTCTCACTGTTCCCATCAGGAAGAAGGTACAGGAGCCTCAGGACCCACACCACCAGGTTCAGGGACAGTTATTACCCCCTCAACCATCAGGAAGGAGGTACAGGAGCCTCAGGACCAACACCACCAGGTTCAGGAACAGTTATTACCCCTCAAACATCAGGAAGGAGGTACTGGAGCCTCTGGACTCACACCAGGAGGTTCAGGGACAGTTATCACCCCTCAACCATCAGGGAGGAGGTACAGGAACCTCAGGACCCACACCACCAGGTTCAGGAACAGTTTTTACTCTTCAACCATCAGGAAGGAGGTACAGGAGCCTCAGGACTCACACCACCAGGTTCAAGAATAGTTATTACCCCTCAACCATCAGGAAGGAGGTACAGGAGCCTCAGGACCCGCACCACCAGGTTCAGGAACAGTTATTACCCCTCAACCATCAGGAAGGAGGTACAGGAGCCCCAGGATCCACACCACCAGATTCAGGAACAGTTATTACCCCTCAACCATCAGGAAGGAGGTACAGGAGCCCCAGGATCCACACCACCAGGTTCAGGAACAGTTATTACCCCCTCAACCATCAGGCTCCTGAACCAGTGGGGGTAACGTTACTCCCGCCAACACTGAAATGACTTCACAACCAATGAGTTCATTTTTAAGGGGCGGTGGGGTGGTGGGGAAGAAAAGATGTCCCAATGCTGTTGCTATGGTTGCAGTATTCACATTGGTATTTTTAATGACTGGGGATTGGAGCTGAATCCTGGTATCCGTTGTCAGGTGTCTCCACAGGTCCTCCCCACAGAGTGCAGGGGTTTCTCCCACGTGCTCTGGTTTCATCCCACAGTCCAAAGAGTGGTTTAGAAGAAACATGGCCCCGTCTCTATACACATGACATGGCCAGATACATTGTTGTTCAGTTAAATGACAATAAACTTGACTTGGCTTGAAGTGGGCAGAGACAATAGACAATAGGTGCAGGAGTAGGCCACTCGGCCCTTCGAGCCAGCACCGCCATTCACTGTGATCATGGCTGATCATCCACAATCAGTATCCAGTTCCTGCCTTATCCCCATAACCTTTCATTCCACTATCTTTAAGAGCTCTATCCATCTCTTTCTGAAAGCATCCTGAGACTTGGCCTCCACAGCCTTCTGGGGCAGCGCATTCCGTATATCCACCACTCTCTGGGTGAAAAAGTTTTTCCTCAACTCCGTTCTAAATGGCCTACCCCTTATTCTTAAACTGTGGCCTCTGGTTCTGGACTCGCCCATCAGCAGGAACATGCTTCCTGCCTCCAGCGTGTCCAATCCCTTAATAATCTTATATGTTTCAATCAGAACCCCTCTCATCCTTCTAAATTCCAGAGTATACAAGCCCAATGGCTCCAATCTTTCAACATATGACTGTCGTACCACCCCGGGAATTAACCTCGTGAACCTACGCTGCACTCCCTCAATAGCAAGAATGTTCTTCCTCAAATTTGGAGACCAAAACTGCACACAGTACTCCAGGTGTGGTCTCACCAGGGCCCTGTACAGCTGCAGAAGGACCTCTTTGCTCTTATACCCCTTGTTATGAAGGCCAGCATGCCATTAGCTTTCTTCACTGCCTGCTGTACTTGCATGCTTGCTTTCAGTGACTGATGAACAAGGACACCCAGATCTCATTGTACTTCCCCTTTTCCTAACTTGACACCATTCAGATAATAATCTGAAATGGTCATTGTAAACCATCCTGCGATGAGGTTAGAGTGAATGGGGGTTGCTGTGGCAACGCAACTCGAAGGGTCGGTGAGGCCTACTCCGTGCTGCGTCTCTAAACAAATAAAAAATAAATAAAATTTCTTTGTTCTATTGTAAATACCTGCAAGAAAATAAATCTCAGAGTAGTGCATAGTTGCATTCAGTGCAGTATATCTATACTTTGTTAGCTGATCTACTTTGAATTTTGGGAAAGTGCCGAGTGCGGAGGGTAGCCCATGGGCTCTCGCCAGCAAAATCTAGGGCTAGCATTTTAGTAGGAAGCGCGATTAAGGTTTTGGCGCAAGCAAATCGTCAACCTTCAGCTCTTTCCGTGGACAGTGTTTTCTGGAATAATGCCGGGGGATTTAAGGTTGCTGGCCCCCTCCACCTCTGATGAGGACCCCCGGGCTGCTTCTCCTGTCATCGGTAGTCAGCTGCTTGCTGGAGTTGAGTGTGAGATTGTTTGCCGGACTGCAACTTAGTCAGACGCTGCGCCGGGCCAACTGAATCGGTAATCAAATGGCCAACTAAACGAATCCCCCTCTGCCCGCACAATCTCCTTCCACTTCCCTCACAGTCGTGTCTGTAACCATCTCTTAAAAGTCCCGAAATTATCTGCCTCTACCAGGTTTCACGCTTCATTCTGCACGGTCGTTGTCTCACCTTGTTCGAGCTCAGTGCACTCTGTAATGATCTGATCTGCAGGAGGAACATGCAAGACAAGGTTTTCACAGTTTCTCAGTGCGTGCGACAGTAACGAACCAATTCCAATTCCAACACGCCGATGACAAGCGGAGCCTCAGCTCCCCCCGGTCGCGGTTCTGAGCCAGGGCAGGCTGCGGAATCAGGAGCAGGAAGCATCTCGTCTGTGGAAGTCGCCCTTTCACATTTTGCAGTTAATAACTCATTGACTAGCTGCCAAGGCTTCCAATCAGATGAGTACACAGAGGAACCAGGACTCCGATCTGAAGTCAATAAAAGCTGGCCAGAAAACAAATCACTTGGCAAAACTGTCTGTGGCTCTCTAAGTGTGTTATTTATATTTATTTTGAGATACAGTGCGGGACTCGGGTGGCGGGTTTGGAGATGGGTCACTACCAAAGGAGGTGTAGGGTGCTCCTTCCCTCCGCTAGCCTGCAGGTCACCCTTGTAGCACCTGTTTAACCCACCCCCACCCGATCAGGGTCATGTGGAGCCTTGCGAGCGGGTGGTAGATGGTCAGACGAGCTGCCGATGTGACCACTGTCGCCAGGGAGACAATCTCTGAAGAGTGTTGATAATGGGCTGGGGGGAGGGTCACCCTGTCTTGTAAAGACGCACGCTCTGCCCCAGAAGAAGGCGACCGAAAGCAAGTTCTGCAGGTAAAATTGCCAAGAACGATCGTGGCCATGGAAAGACCGTGACCGCCCACGTCATAAGGCGTGGCGCGTAATGATGACGTCACAGGGCACGGCGCTTAACGACGACGGCATGCGGAAGTCACACAGTCACAGGGTCGCAGGCGTGTACAGCAGGAGAAATAGGCCACTCGGCCCATCACGCCCATGGTCGGCTCTTCGGCCTTCACATGACAGGTAATCAGGAACGTGCGCCGCAGGGTTACGGGGAAAGGACAAGCGGGGTGCTCACAGCAGGAGACCACCAGACCCAGACTCAGATCCAGATTTTGGTTCTTTTGTATGGCTCTGAGTCAGAGTCAGAATCAGGTTTAATATCACTGGCAAATGTCACGAAATTTTTTGTTTCTGTGACAGCAGTACATTGCAATACGTAGTAATATAGAAAATATGTGAATTACAGTAAGTATATATGTGTGTATATATATATATTTTTTCTATTTTACACACACATATATATACATACACATATGTATATATATATGATGGGTTAGAGATCCAGCAGAAACGGAAAACACTTTGGAGTCCAGTATTGCTATTAACTAATAATATTTATTAGTAACTACGCAATAGGGTAATATAAAATCAGATAGAAAAACAGGTTAACAATGATCAGATATGTATAAGTGTGGAAATATATGAAAGCCAAGCTTCTTCAAGTCTAGGGGTAAATAAATAATCTTACGATGATGAGTAGAGTTCAGTTCAGTTCAGTTTGTGGTGTTGAGTTGAGTAGTGATGGAGAGAGAGAGAGAGGGAGAGATTTGAGTCTTCAGGTTGTGACGAGAATACACATAAATTAAGATGCTTGCTGGCCTGGGCTTATACCAGTGGCATCAGCAGTTGTTCTGCCATCTGTCCTCAGGGGAGGGAGAGATAAGGAACACAATGAAGCAGCATTTGGAGGTGTTAATGAAGGAGCCATCAGTCTGGGTATTGTCAAGATCGGCTCCCCCTTTGAACCCTGAACTGTTTGAAGTGATGGACAGGCGATCTGGAGATGTGTAATGAAGGGACGGGAGAGAGAGCTGTCTGGAGCGGCTCCCCCTTTGAACCCTGAACTGTTTGAAGTGATGGACAGACCATACCCCAGCAGGGGGATAAAAAGGGACAGGTTCGCTAAGGCAGGACACACACGACACTCGAGGTAACGAGACCCTGGAAGCGGTGTGCCTCTCACAAGTCGGTGAGAAGCTCTTGGACGGCTGATCGCGGGATCAGCCTTAAACGCACAGGGTGGAAAGGTACGATCAGTGGGAACCCGGTGTGTGTCCGCCCTCGCCTGGGTGCCGGGTTCACTGCAGAGGATCGACCGCATCTGGAGGAGGGGTCACAGTCGGTGACCTCAAGTGACATCACCAAGGACTCGCCCGAAAGCTGCTTGTGAGCCATATCGCCGGTCTGTGTGTGGAAGCCGTTTTGAATGATCAGTCGTTCTCGTTCTCTCTCTCCCTCCCCCCACGTTGTCCATCGCCCTGGCAACGATTACTGCGAACTGAACTAAATTGGACTGGACTTTGTGTCACTTTGAAATTGGTCATTTACCCCTAGACAACGATAGAGCTTGATTGATCCTGTTATCTTAATTCTGTGCACATGTGTGTTGATCATTGCTGAACCGTTGCATTTATTATCCTTTTGATTACTGTGTTGCTTGTTTCTTTAATAAAACTTTCTTAGTTCCAGTAATCCAGACTCCAACTGAGTGATCCATTTCTGCTGGTTTGGCAACCCAGTTATGGGGTACGTAACAGGGTGAGCTGACGCCGTCGATCTTCCCGTTGTCCTCCGAAATCCTTTAGAAGTCACCGACTGTGACCACAACAAGGTGGACCATTCTTCTGTGGAGGAATTATCAACCCAGGCGAGGGTCGGGCACACGAATAGCTCCCCACCGGTCAAACCCTTTTCACACTGCAAGTGCCACTGAACGATCCATTACATAATGTGCTGGTTGGGCACAGGAGTACATTCAGCCAGACTCATTCCACCGAGATGTAAAACTGAGCATCATAGGAAGTCATTCCTGCCTGTGGCCATCAAATTTTACAACTCCTCCCTTGGATGGTCAGACACTCTGAGCCAATAGGCTGGTCCTGGACTTATTTCCATCTGCCATAACTTACATGTTATCATTTAATTATTTATGGTTTTCTATTGCTATGTTTATACTCTGTTCTTGGTTGGTGCAACTGTAACGAAACCCAATTTCCCTTGGGATCAATAAAGTATATCTATCTATCTATCTAAAACCCACTTTTTCTGTGGGCACAACAAAGCTCATTCAGTGTCCAAAACCATGTGTCTGTCAGTCTAACAGCTGACCTTTTATTTATCTCACCGTGTTGGAAACCAGCTGTCCATCAAGCAGCCTCTCCCTTCTCTCTCTGTAAGAACTTGAAAGCTGCCAGTGTCCTCGCAGAAGTGAAAAACGTGCTGCAGAAAAACCATAACATCGATCGTCCGTCAAATAACTCCACCCCTCTCTCTTTCCATGGCAACCCAAAAGCTGACAGCAGTAGTCAGTGACCTTGTAAAAGTGTAAACACAAGCTGAAAGGCAGACGATGTCCCTCTCTCTCTCTCAGCAGAATTCCAAAAGTTAGTCTCAGTTCTTTCTCGTGCCTTAAACTGACAGTCCATAGAAAACATGACCCTCACAGGGAAATCTGATGGCAGAGGGGAAGAAGCTGTTCCTGAATTGTTGAGTGTGTGTCTTCAGGCTCCTGCACCTCCTCCCTGATGGTCACAATGAGAAGAGAGCACATCCTGGGTGATGGTGAGACAGTGAGGTAGTGTTCATGGGTTCAATGTCCATTCAGAAATCGGATGGCAGAGGGGAAGAAGCTGTTCCTGAATCGTTGAGTGTGTGTCTTCAGGCTCCTGTACCTCCTCCCTGATGGTAGCAATGAGAAGAGGACATGTCCTGGGTGATGAGGGTCAGTAATGATGGATGTATCTCCATTACCCCCACCCTGATGGTCACAATGAGAAGAGGACATATCCTGGGTGCTGGGGGTCAGTAATGATGGATGTATCTCCTGTACCCCTCCCTGATGGTCACAATGAGAAGAGGACATGTCCTGGGTGATAGGGGTCAGTAATGATGGATGTATCTCCTGTACCTCCTCCCTGATGGTCACAATGAGAAGTGGACATGTCCTGGGTGATGGAGGTCAGTAATGATGGATGTATCTCCTGTACCCCCTCCCTGATGGTCACAATGAGAAGAGGACATGTCCTGGGTGATGGAGGTCAGTAATGATGGAGGTATCTCCTGTACCCCCTCCCTGATGGTCACAATGAGAAGAGGACATGTCCTGGGTGATGGGGGTCAGTAATGATGGATGTATCTCCTGTACCCCTCTCTGATGTTCACAATGAGAAGAGGACATGTCCTGGGTGATGGGGGTCAGTAATGATGGATGTATCTCCTGTACCTCCTCCCTGATGGTCACAGTGAGAAGAGGACATGTCCTGGATGATGGGGGGTCAGTAATGATGGATGTATCTCCTGTACCTCCTCCCTGATGGTCACAATGAGATGGGGGCATGTCCTGGGTGATGGGGGTCAGTAATGATGGATGTATCTCCTGTACCTCCTCCCTGATGGTCACAATGAGAAGCGGGCATGTCCTGGGTGATGGGGAGACAGTGAGTGAGGTTGTGTTCATGGGTCAAATATCTATTCAGAAATCTGATGGCAGAGGGGAAGAAGCTGTTCCTGAATTGTTGAGTGTGAGTCTTCAGGCTTTGGTACCTGATGGTCACAATGAGAAGAGGGCACGTCCCGGGTGATGGGGGTCAGTAATGATGGATGCCACTTTTTGAGGTGTCACTCCTGGAAGTTGCCCTGGACACTACGGAGGCTGGTGACCCACGATGGAACAGACCAGGTTTACAACTCTCTGCAATTATTTCAATCCTGTGCTGTGCCACCATCCCCCTAATCTCCATACCAGACAGTGACGCAGCCAGTTAGAATGCTCCCCACGGTACATCTAGAGAAGTTTGCTAGTGTCTCTGGTGATAAACCAAATCTCCACAAACTTCAGACGATACATAGCCACTTTCATGCCTTCTCCACAGCTGCGTCGCTACGCTGTGTCCAGGTTAGATCCTTAGAGGTACCGACACAGAAGAAGTTGAAAGTGCTCACTCTTTCCATTTCCGATCCTACTGTGAGGTGTGGTTTGTGTTCCTTCATTGTACCATTTCCGAAGCCCACAATCAGCTCTTTGGTCTTACTGACGTTGAGTGCCAGGTTCTTGCTGTGACACCACACAGACTGCTAATCTACTTCACACCTGTACACCCTCTTGTCTCCATCGGAGCGTCTGCCAACAACAGCTGTACTGAACTGTGACAAGACACATGGTCATGGGTGCAGAGAGACCAGACACACTGTCACGGGTGTAGAGAGACCAGACACACTGTCACGGGTGTAGAGAGACTAGACACACTGTCACGGGTGCAGAGAGACCAGACACACTGTCACGGGTGCAGAGAGACCAGACACACTGTCACGGGTGCAGAGAGACTAGACACACTGTCACGGGTGTAGAGAGACTAGACACACTGTCACAGGTGTAGAGAGACTAGACACACTGCCACGGGTGTAGAGAGACTAGACACACTGTCACAGGTGCAGAGAGACCAGACACACTGTCACGGGTGTAGAGAGACTAGACACACTGTCACGGGTGTAGAGAGACTAGACACACTGTCACGGGTGCAGAGAGACCAGACACACTGTCACAGGTGTAGAGAGACCAGACACACTGTCATGGGTGTAGAGAAGAGAGACTAGACACACTGTCATGAGTGTAGAGAGACCAGACACACT
Source organism: Mobula hypostoma (assembly GCF_963921235.1). Taxonomy (NCBI): domain Eukaryota; kingdom Metazoa; phylum Chordata; class Chondrichthyes; order Myliobatiformes; family Myliobatidae; genus Mobula; species Mobula hypostoma. Next base: position 2,109,068 of record NC_086129.1, on the reverse strand, counting down.
GTCATGGGTGTAGAGAAGAGAGACTAGACACACTGTCATGAGTGTAGAGAGACCAGACACACTGTTACGGGTGTAGAGAGACTAGACACACTGTTACGGGTGTAGAGAGACAAGACACACTGTCACGGGTGCAGAGATACCAGACACACTGTCACGGGTGTAGAGAGACCAGACACACTGTCACGGGTGTAGAGAGACTAGACACACTGTTACGGGTGTAGAGAGACTAGACACACTGTCACGGGTGAAGAGATACCAGACACAGTGTCACGGGTGTAGAGAGACCAGACACACTGTTACGGGTGTAGAGAGACTAGACACACTGTCACGGGTGCAGAGATACCAGACACACTGTCACGGGTGTAGAGAGACCAGACACACTGTCACGGGTGTAGAGAGACTAGACACACTGTCACGGGTGCAGAGAGACCAGACACACTGTCACAGGTGTAGAGAGACCAGACACACTGTCACGGGTGCAGAGAGACTAGACACACTGTCACGGGTGTAGAGAGACCAGACACACTGTCACGGGTGTAGAGAGACTAGACACACTGTCACGGGTGTAGAGAGACTAGACACACTGTCACGGGTGCAGAGAGACTAGACACACTGCCACGGGTGTAGAGAGACTAGACACACTGTCATGGGTGTAGAGAAGAGAGACTAGACACACTGTCATGAGTGTAGAGAGACCAGACACACTGTCATGGGTGTAGAGAAGAGAGACCAGACAGACTGTCACGGGTGCAGAGAGACCAGACACACTGTCACGGGTGTAGAGAGACCAGACACACTGTCACGGGTGTAGAGAGACTAGACACACTGTCACGGGTGCAGAGAGACCAGACACACTGTCACAGGTGTAGAGAGACCAGACACACTGTCACGGGTGCAGAGAGACTAGACACACTGTCACGGGTGTAGAGAGACTAGACACACTGTCACGGGTGTAGAGAGACCAGACACACTGTCACGGGTGTAGAGAGACCAGACACACTGTCACGGGTGTGGAGAGACTAGACACACTGTCACGGGTGTAGAGAGACTAGACACACGGTCACGGGTGCAGAGAGACCAGACACACTGTCACAGGTGTAGAGAGACCAGACACACTGTCATGGGTGTAGAGAAGAGAGACTAGACACACTGTCACGGGTGCAGAGAGACCAGACACACTGTCACGGGTGTAGAGAGACTAGACACACTGTCACGGGTGCAGAGAGACTAGACACACTGTCACGGGTGCAGAGAACCAGACACACTGTCACGGGTGTAGAGAGACTAGACACACTGTCACGGGTGCAGAGAGACTAGACACACTGTCACGGGTGCAGAGAACCAGACACACTGTCACGGGTGTAGAGAGACCAGACACACTGTCACGGGTGTAGAGAGACCAGACACACTGTCACGGGTGCAGAGAGACCAGACACACTGTCACGGGTGTAGAGAGACCAGACACACTGTCACGGGTGCAGAGAGACCAGACACACTGTCACGGGTGCAGAGAGACCAGACACACTGTCACGGGTGTAGAGAGACTAGACACACTGTCACGGGTGCAGAGAGACCAGACACACTGTCACGGGTGTAGAGAGACCAGACACACTGTCACGGGTGTAGAGAGACTAGACACACTGTCACGGGTGTAGAGAGACTAGACACACTGTCACGGGTGCAGAGAGACAAGACACACTGTCAAGGGTGCAGAGAGACCAGACACACTGTCACAGGTGCAGAGAGACCAGACACACTGTCACGGGTGTAGAGAGACTAGACACACTGTCACGGGTGTAGAGAGACCAGACACACTGTCACGGGTGTAGAGAGACCAGACACACTGTCACGGGTGTAGAGAGACTAGACACACTGTCACGGGTGCAGAGAGACCAGACACACTGTCACAGGTGTAGAGAGACCAGAGACACTGTCATGGGTGTAGAGAAGAGAGACTAGACACACTGTCACGGGTGCAGAGAGACCAGACACACTGTCACGGGTGTAGAGAGACTAGACACACTGTCACGGGTGTAGAGAGACCAGACACACTGTCACGGGTGCAGAGAGACCAGACACACTGTCACGGGTGTGGAGAGACTAGACACACTGTCACGGGTGCAGAGAGACTAGACACACTGTCACGGGTGTAGAGAGACTAGACACACTGTCATGGGTGTAGAGAAGAGAGACTAGACACACTGTCACGGGTGCAGAGAGACCAGACACACTGTCACGGGTGTAGAGAGACCAGACACACTGTCATGGGTGTAGAGAGACTAGACACACTGTCATGGGTGTAGAGAGACTAGACACACTGTCACAGGTGTAGAGAGACTAGACACACTGTCATGGGTGTAGAGAAGAGAGACTAGACACACTGTCACGGGTGCAGAGAGACCAGACACACTGTCATGGGTGTAGAGAGACTAGACACACTGTCACAGGTGTAGAGAGACTAGACACACTGTCATGGGTGTAGAGAAGAGAGACTAGACACACTGTCACGGGTGCAGAGAGACCAGACACACTGTCACAGGTGTAGAGAGACTAGACACACTGTCACGGGTGCAGAGAGACTAGACACACTGTCACGGGTGCAGAGAGACCAGACACACTGTCACGGGTGTAGAGAGACTAGACACACTGTCACGGGTGTAGAGAGACTAGACACACTGTCACGGGTGCAGAGAGACCAGACACACTGTCACAGGTGTAGAGAGACCAGACACACTGTCACGGGTGTAGAGAAGAGAGACTAGACACACTGTCACGGGTGTAGAGAGACTAGACACACTGTCACGGGTGCAGAGAGACCAGACACACTGTCACAGGTGTAGAGAGACCAGACACACTGTCATGGGTGTAGAGAAGAGAGACCAGACACACTGTCACGGGTGTAGAGAGACTAGACACACTGTCACGGGTGTAGAGAGACTAGACACACTGTCACGGGTGCAGAGAGACCAGACACACTGTCACGGGTGTAGAGAGACTAGACACACTGTCACGGGTGCAGAGAGACCAGACACACTGTCACGGGTGTGGAGAGACTAGACACACTGTCACGGGTGCAGAGAGACTAGACGCACTGTCACGGGTGCAGAGAGACTAGACACACTGTCACGGGTGTAGAGAGACTAGACACACTGTCATGGGTGTAGAGAAGAGAGACTAGACACACTGTCACGGGTGCAGAGAGACCAGACACACTGTCACGGGTGTAGAGAGACCAGACACACTGTCATGGGTGTAGAGAAGAGAGACTAGACACACTGTCATGGGTGCAGAGAGACCAGACACACTGTCACGGGTGTAGAGAGACTAGACACACTGTCACGGGTGTAGAGAGACCAGACACACTGTCACGGGTGTAGAGAGACCAGACACACTGTCACGGGTGTAGAGAAGAGAGACTAGACACACTGTCATGGGTGCAGAGAGACCAGACACACTGTCACGGGTGTAGAGAGACTAGACACACTGTCACGGGTGTAGAGAGACTAGACACACTGTCACGGGTGCAGAGAGACCAGACACACTGTCATGGGTGCAGAGAGACCAGACACACTGTCACGGGTGTAGAGAGACTAGACACACTGTCACGGGTGTAGAGAGACCAGACACACTGTCATGGGTGTAGAGAAGAGAGACTAGACACACTGTCACGGGTGCAGAGAGACCAGACACACTGTCACGGGTGTAGAGAGACTAGACACACTGTCACGGGTGTAGAGAGACAAGACACACTGTCATGGGTGCAGAGAGACTAGACACACTGTCACGGGTGTAGAGAGACCAGACACACTGTCACGGGTGCAGAGAGACTAGACACACTGTCACGGGTGTAGAGAGACCAGACACACTGTCACGGGTGTAGAGAGACAAGACACACTGTCACGGGTGCAGAGAGACCAGACACACTGTCACGGGTGTAGAGAGACTAGACACAGTGTCACGGGTGTAGAGAGACCAGACACACTGTCACGGGTGCAGAGAGACCAGACACACTGTCACGGGTGCAGAGAGACCAGACACACTGTCACAGGTGCAGAGAGACAAGACACACTGTCACGGGTGTAGAGAGACTAGACACACTGTCACGGGTGCAGAGAGACCAGACACACTGTCATGGGTGCAGAGAGACCAGACACACTGTCACGGGTGCAGAGAGACTAGACACACTGTCACGGGTGCAGAGAGACCAGACACACTGTCACAGGTGTAGAGAGACCAGACACACTGTCACGGGTGTAGAGAAGAGAGACTAGACACACTGTCACGGGTGTAGAGAGACTAGACACACTGTCACGGGTGCAGAGAGACCAGACACACTGTCACAGGTGTAGAGAGACCAGACACACTGTCATGGGTGTAGAGAAGAGAGACCAGACACACTGTCACGGGTGTAGAGAGACTAGACACACTGTCACGGGTGTAGAGAGACTAGACACACTTTCACGGGTGCAGAGAGACCAGACACACTGTCACGGGTGTAGAGAGACTAGACACACTGTCACGGGTGCAGAGAGACCAGACACACTGTCACGGGTGTGGAGAGACTAGACACACTGTCACGGGTGCAGAGAGACTAGACGCACTGTCACGGGTGCAGAGAGACTAGACACACTGTCACGGGTGTAGAGAGACTAGACACACTGTCATGGGTGTAGAGAAGAGAGACTAGACACACTGTCACGGGTGCAGAGAGACCAGACACACTGTCACGGGTGTAGAGAGACCAGACACACTGTCATGGGTGTAGAGAAGAGAGACTAGACACACTGTCATGGGTGCAGAGAGACCAGACACACTGTCACGGGTGTAGAGAGACTAGACACACTGTCACGGGTGTAGAGAGACCAGACACACTGTCACGGGTGTAGAGAGACCAGACACACTGTCACGGGTGTAGAGAAGAGAGACTAGACACACTGTCATGGGTGCAGAGAGACCAGACACACTGTCACGGGTGTAGAGAGACTAGACACACTGTCACGGGTGTAGAGAGACTAGACACACTGTCACGGGTGCAGAGAGACCAGACACACTGTCATGGGTGCAGAGAGACCAGACACACTGTCACGGGTGTAGAGAGACTAGACACACTGTCACGGGTGTAGAGAGACCAGACACACTGTCATGGGTGTAGAGAAGAGAGACTAGACACACTGTCACGGGTGCAGAGAGACCAGACACACTGTCACGGGTGTAGAGAGACTAGACACACTGTCACGGGTGTAGAGAGACAAGACACACTGTCATGGGTGCAGAGAGACTAGACACACTGTCACGGGTGCAGAGAGACCAGACACACTGTCACGGGTGAAGAGAGACTAGACACACTGTCACGGGTGTAGAGAGACCAGACACACTGTCACGGGTGTAGAGAGACTAGACACACTGTCACGGGTGCAGAGAGACCAGACACACTGTCACGGGTGTAGAGAGACTAGACACAGTGTCACGGGTGTAGAGAGACCAGACACACTGTCACGGGTGCAGAGAGACCAGACACACTGTCACGGGTGCAGAGAGACCAGACACACTGTCACAGGTGCAGAGAGACAAGACACACTGTCACGGGTGTAGAGAGACTAGACACACTGTCACGGGTGCAGAGAGACCAGACACACTGTCATGGGTGCAGAGAGACCAGACACACTGTCACGGGTGCAGAGAGACTAGACACACTGTCATGGGTGCAGAGAGACCAGACACACTGTCACGGGTGCAGAGAGACTAGACACTCTGTCACGGGTGCAGAGAGACCAGACACACTGTCACGGGTGTAGAGAGACTAGACACACTGTCACGGGTGTAGAGAAGAGAGACTAGACACACTGTCACGGGTGCAGAGAGACCAGATACACTGTCACGGGTGTAGAGAGACTAGACACACTGTCACGGGTGCAGAGAGACCAGACACACTGTCACGGGTGTAGAGAGACTAGACACACTGTCACGGGTGCAGAGAGACCAGACACACTGTCACGGGTGCAGAGAGACCAGACACACTGTCACAGGTGTAGAGAGACTAGACACACTGTCACGGGTGCAGAGAGACCAGACACACTGTCACGGGTGTAGAGAGACTAGACACACTGTCACGGGTGCAGAGAGACCAGACACACTGTCACGGGTGTAGAGAAGAGAGACTAGACACACTGTCACGGGTGCAGAGAGACCAGACACACTGTCACGGGTGTAGAGAGACTGGACACAGTCTGATGTGTGTAGAGAGTTCAGACACACTGTCATGGGTGTGCTTTTTATTGTTTTCACTGTCTGTTCTGTTTTCTCTGCACATTGGGTGATCGAGGGTCTTCTTTTCTAATGGGTTCTATTGGGTTTATTTATTTTGTGGCTGCCAGTGAGGTGGTGAACCTCAGGATTGTCTATAGTCGACTTACCTTGATAATAAATGTACAACCCCATTTTCAGAAAAGTTGGGATATTTTCCGAAATGCAATAAAAACAAAAATCTGTGAGATATTAATTCACGTGAACCTTTATTTAACTGACAAAAGTACAAAGAAAATATTTTCAATAGTTTTTCTGACCAACTTAATTTTTTTTTGTAAACGTGCACAAATTTAGAATATGATGGCTGCAACACACTCAACAAAAGTTGGAACAGAGGCATGTTTACCATTGTGTTACATCACCTTTCCTTTTAATAACACTTTTTAATCGTTTTGGAACTGAGGATACTAATTGTAGTAGATTTGCAATTGGAAATTTTGTCCATTCTTGCTTGATATAAGACTTCAGCTGCTCAACAGTCCGTGGTCTCCGTTGTCTGATTCTCCTCTTCATGATGCGCCGTACATTTTCAATAGGAGATAGATCTGGACTGGCAGCAGGCCAGTCAAGCACACACACTCTGTGTCTACAAAGCCACGCTGTTGTAGCCCGTGCAGAATGTGGTCTGGCATTGTCCTGCTGAAATAAGCATGGACGTCCCGGGAAGAGACGTCGCCTTGATAGCAATATATGTCTCTCTAAAATCCTAATATACACCTCAGAGTCAATGGTACCTTCACATACATGCAACTCACCCATGCCGTGGGCACTGATGCACCCCCATACCATCACAGATGCTGGCTTTTGCACCTTTCGCTGATAACAATCTGGATGGTCGTTTTCATCTTTGGCACCGAGAACTCAACGCCCGTTTTTTCCGAAAACTAGCTGGAATGTGGACTCATCCGACCACAGCACACGGTTCCACAGTCTTTCGGTCCATCTGAGATGAGTTCGGGCCCAGAGAACTCGCCGGCGTTTCTGCATAGAGTTGATGTATGGCTTCCTCCTTGCGTAATACAGTTTCAAGTTGCACTTCTGGATGCAGCGACGGGCTGTGTTGAGTGACAATGGTTTTCCGAAGTACTCCCGAGCCCTGGTGGCTATAATTGTCACAGTAGCATGTAAGGAGTCTGCACGTTCTCTCCCCGCCCCCGCAAGGGCTTCCTCCGGGCGCTCCGCTTTGCTCCCACGGTCCTAAGATGTACCGGTTGGTGGGTTAATTGGTCGTTGTAATGAGGCCGGGGTTAAATCAGGGGTTATCAGGGGATTGCTGGGCAGCGCAGCTCGAAGGGCTGGAAGACCATAGGACATAGGAGCAGAATTAGGCCATTCAGCCCATTGAGTCTGCTCTGCCCATTCCATCATGGCTGATCCCAGATCCCACTCAACCCCGTACACCTGCCTTCTCGCCGTATTCCTTTGATGCCCCAACCCGCTCAGGGAACAATCAACCTCCGCCTTAAATATACCCACGGACTTGGCCTCCACCACAGTCTGTGGCAGAGCGTTCCAGAGATTTACTATCCTCTGGCTCGAAACGTTCCTCCTTAACTCCGCTCTAAAGGGTTACCCCTCCATTTCGAGGCTGTGCCCTCTAGTTCTGGACATCCCCCAGCAAAGGAAACATTCTCTCCACATCCACCCTCTGCTGCTCTCTTTCTCTCTCTCTCTCTCTCTCTCTCCCCCTCCCCATCTCTCTCATACACACATACACCTATGAATAAACAGTTTACAGTAAATGATACTCCTGAAGCAAAAAACATTATTTCTTTCTCACCTAGCAACCGTTACCACACGTCCAATGCAACAAATAAGCAAATAAACTCCTCGAAAGCGAGTCTGTGGGCTAACAAAATAATCACGATGATTTATACTGAGAACATTGATGAGGTGTCGACTGCTTGAAAGAGCTTGTAGAATCACTTCAGCGTGGTGGTGAGAGAAGTTACCCACGCCGGTTCGGGATCCTGGTGTGTTTGTTGTTAGTTTTATTTTCGGGTAATGACCGCTTCCCGTTGCCCCCGGCGGGCAAAACCTCTTTTTCAGAAGGATGCGGCTTAGAGTCCTGTTTCTGGCGAGTTAGCAGCAGGCAAGTTGAGAAGTCGGGATCTTAACGCCAAGGCAGACCTGGCCCTTGTTTTTATTGCAATGGATCAATACCCTGGAGTTCAGGATGGGGAACCCCGCTACGACGGGTGATTGATAAGTTCGTGGTCTAGGGTAGAAGGAGTCAATTTCAGAAAACCTAGCACATTTATTTTTCAACATAGTCCCCTCCTACATGTACACACTTAGTCCAGCGGTCGTGGAGCGTACGGATCTTGGACCTCCAGAAAGTGTCCACAGCATGGGTGATTGATAAGTTTATGGCCTAATTGATAAGTTTATGGCCTAATGTAGAAGGAGATGAGTTATATGGCTCTCGTTACATGCACGTGCACTTCGACTCTTTGAGTGATTATGCAGAAAGTTTGAAGTTAATAACTCATCTCCTTCTACCGTAGGCCACAAACTTATCAATCACCCCGATGCGTTGTTAAACTTCAAACTTTCTGCATAATCACTCAAAGAGTTGAACTGTATGTGCATGTAACGAGAGCCGTATAACTCATCTCCTTCTACCTTAGGCCACGAACCTATCAATCACCCCTGCTGTGGACACTTTCTGGAGGTCCAAGATCCGTATGCTCCACGACCGCTGGACTAAGTGTGTAAATGGAGGAGGGGACTATGCTGAAAAATAAATGTGCTAGGTTTTCTGAAATTGACTCCTTCTACCTTAGGCGACGAACTTATCAATCACCCCTCGTATTGGTGGGCCCTCAGGAGGCCGAGATTTCCTCCGGGTGCATCCAGTGAGAGCAAGGCCTTCCCCCCAGTTTTCAGATCTCAAGTTGAGTTTCTTCAGGCGGAGCATGACGTTCTCTTTGAAGCGAATCCTTTACCCACCGGGGTGGCGGGGGAGCTCGTCGATCTTCCTTCGACCGGGAGTAAAAACTCTGCTTGGGGAAAGGCGAGCGACAGCCAGTCAGCACGTATGAGGCACTGGCGAGGCCTAGCTTGGAGTACTGGGCCCCTCAGCTAAGGAAAGGACGCGCTGACGCTGGAGGAGTTCCCCAGAGGAGGCTCGCGGGAATGATTCCGGGATTGACAGGCCTGTCAGGCGAGACGCGTTTTTGCTGGCTCCGGGCCAGGACTGTCTGGGATTCAGAAGGCTAAGGGAGGATCTCGTGGAAACATGTCAAACAAAAAAAGCTGGAAGGCCTAGACAGAGAGGATGCACGGGGGACGTTACCTGAAAGTGGGAGGGTCTGGGACCCGAGGGCACAACCTCAGAGTAGAGCGACATCCCTTGAGAACAGAGATGAGGAGGGATTTCTCTAAATCGATCCAAGCTGGTTTTTGGTTCTTATCGAGCCAATATAACCAAAAACATAATTGTCAAATATTAACAGCCCAATAATACAATCTTAAATTAGGTAACGCGAGCCCACCTTCTTTTTCAGATTTTTGTAAATGAAACTTATTAACTGTTGTTTTCTTTATTATTCCAAATAAAGGACAAAATAGAATCTATCCGATCAAAAAATTTTTTGGTTAGAAAGATAGGTATATTTTGAAAAATATATAAAAATCTCGGTAAAATGATCATTTTCGCGGCATGAATACGACCTATTAAAGAAAGTGTAAGAGGATTCCATCTGAAAAATAATTGTTTCATAGAGTCCAATAAAGGAACTACATTAGCTTTATAGAGATCTTTATATTTTTTTGTAACGATAATACCCAAATATTTAAAAGAATTCACAATTCTAAATGGAATATCCTTATATATAAAAACAGGAACTTTTAAAGGGAACAATTCACTTTTATTTAAATTAAGATTATGTCCTGAAAATTTTCCAAAATCATTTAATAATTCCAAAAGATTAGGAAGAGATTCTTCAGGATTTGAGATATAAACCAAAAGATCATCTGCATAAAGAGAAATCTCATGTATGGTCCCATTTATAGAAATACCATGAATATTTTTAGCTTCGTGAATTGTTATAGCCAAAGGGTCCAATGCGAGATCCCTCTAGAACAGAGTAGAGTGACATCCCTCTAGAACGGAGGTGAGGAGGATTTCTCAAGCCCGAGGGTGGTGAATCTTTGGAATTCGTTGCGACAAGCCAAGGCAGAGGTTGACAGGTTTTTGGTTGGTCAGATCATAAAGGGCAGGAAAGGGAAGAGGATCAGCCACGATCAAATGATGGAGCAGGCTCGATGGGCCGAATGGCCTAGCAGTGATCCTAGACCTTGTGTCTTTCCTGTAGCTCCCCAGGGCGCAAATCTTCAGAGGTCTGCAACCCTGCTTTTACGTTCTGCTTCCAAGAGGACCACAACCTTGTCGTCCTTCCCACCAGAGTGAATAAAGGTTCATTGCCTGACCTCTGAACCCTGACACTTGCCTCCTAAACACGGAGCCCCAGATGATCGTCAAAGGAAAAGAAACTGGAAATTGTTGATCATTTGATCAGCAGCACTGGGGCTCCACAGGGGACTGTCTTGTCTCCCTTACTCTTCACCATTTACACCTCGGACTTCAACTACTGCACAGAGTCTTGTCATCTTCAGAAGTTTTCGGATGACTCTGCCATAGTTGGATGCATCAGCAGGGGAGATGAGGCTGAGTACAGGGCTACGGTAGGAAACTTTGTCACATGGTGTGAGTAGAATTATCTGCAGCTTAATGTGAAAAAGACTAAGGAGCTGGTGGTAGACCTGAGGAGAGCTAAGGTACCGGTGACCCCTGTTTCCATCCAGGGGGTCAGTGGTGGACATGGTGGAGGATTACAAATACCTGGAGATACGAATTGACAATAAACTGGACTGGTCAAAGAACACTGAGGCTGTCTACAAGAAGGGTCAGAGCCGTCTCTATTTCTTGAGGAGACTGAGGTCCTTTAACATCTGCTGGACGATGCTGAGGATGTTCTACGAGTCTGTGGTGGCCAGTGCTATCATGTTTGCTGTTGTGTGCTGGGGCAGCAGGCTGAGGGTAGCAGACACCAACAGAATCAACAAACTCATTCGTAAGGCCAGTGATGTTGTGGGGATGGAACTGGACTCTCTGACGGTGGTGTCTGAAAAGAGGATGCTGTCCAAGTTGCATGCCATCTTGGACAATGTCTCCCATCCACTACATAATGTACTGGGTGGGCACAGGAGTATATTCAGCCGGAGACTCATTCCTCCAAGATGCAGCACAGAGCGTCATAGGAAGTCATTCCTGCCTGTGGCCATCAAACTTTACAACTCCTCCCTTGGAGGGTCAGACACCCTGAGCCAATAGGCTGGTCCTGGACTTATTTCCTGGCATAATTTACATATTACTATTTAACTATTTATGGTTTTATTACTATTTATTATTTATGGTGCAACTGTAACGAAAACCAATTTCCCCCGGGATCAATAAAGTATGACTATGACTATTTCATTTCCCCCTCCATGGTATAAGTTGTAGTGGCCTTTAGAGGCCTCCCAGAGGGATACAGACTTGTCGTACGGTTTTGGGAGCTTGCCTGACTCAATGCCCCGGAAAGCTGTGGTCGGCTGGAGTCAGGGCCTAGTGCTTTGGCTCTTGGTAGGGTCACCCATGATAAGCAGGTCAAAGGGTTAGAGGCCAAAGAGTAGGTTCAGGAGGAGGTTCAGCTCGGGTCTGACAACCCAGACCAGTCAAACAAAACTGTATGTAATTATCAGTGAAGAAAGTCGATGGCGATAAGCTTGACAATGGCTATTCTTCAGTAGGAGTTTGAAGAGATTTGTTATGTCAACAAAAACACTCAAAAACTTCTATAGATGTACTGTGGACAGCATTCTGACAGGCTGCATCACTGTCTGGTATGGAGGGGCTACTGCACAGGACCGAAAGAAGCTGCAGAGGGTTGTAAATCTAGTCAGCTCCATCTTGGGCACCAGCCTACAAAGTACCCAGGACATCTTCAGGGAGCGGTGTCTCAGAAAGGCAGCGTCCATTATTAAGGACCTCCAGCACCCAGTGCATGCCCTTTTCTCACTGTTACCATCAGGGAGGAGGTACAGAAGCCTGAAGGCACACACTCAGTGATTCAGGAACAGCTTCTTCCCCTCTGCCATTCGATTCCTGAATGGACATTGAACCTGTGAGCAGTACCTCACTTTTTAATATATATTATTTCTGATTTTTAATCTATTCAAGATGCATATACCGTATTTGACTTTTTTTTTCTATATGATGCATTGCATTGAACTGCTGCTGCCAAGTTAACAGATTTCACGGCACATGCTGGTGATGATAAACCTGATTCTGAACTTGAAGATCTCCAACAGTCTGCAGTCTCCTGTGCTGGTGTCTTCAGTGAAAGGCATTTTATTAGTTTACGCAGGGAAACCTTCCATTTTCCCATAATTCCCGCTGCTAACTTGAAGTTGCTTGAAGAACACCTACTCTCTGTCCGCCAGAGAAAGCAGCATCTCCCAGTGGCCACACATTTTAATTCCACGTCCCATTCCCATTCTGATATGTCTATCCACGGCCTCCTCTACTGTCAAGATGAAGCCACACTCAGGTTGGAGGAACAACACCTTATATTCCATCTGGGTAGCCTCCAACCTGATGGTATGAACACTGACTTCTCTAACTTCCCCCCCCCCCCACACTTTCCTTCACCATTCCCCCATTCCCATTTCCCTTTCTCACCTTATCTCCTTGCCTGCCCATCACCTCCCTCCGGTGCTCCTCCCCCCCTTTTCTTTCTTCCGTGGCCTTCTGTCCTCTCCTATCAGATTCCCCCTTCCCCAGTCCTGTATCTCTCTCACCAGTCAATTTCCCAGCTCTTTGCTTCATTCCTTCCCCTTCCAGGTTTCACCTATCACCTCGTGTTTCTCCCTCCTTTCCCCCCGTCCTTCTAACTCTTATTGTGTGTGTTGTTCTGGATTTCCAGCATCTGCAGAATCTCTTGTGTTTATTCCTCTCCATAGATGCTGCCTGACCTGCTGAGTTCCTCCAGCATTTTGTGTGTGTGTGTGTGTGTGTGTGTCTGTGTGTGAGTGTGTGCGTGTGCGTGTGCGTGTGCGTGTGTGTGTGCGTGTGCGTGTGCGTGTGTGTGTGAGTGTGTGCGTGTGTGTGTGTGTGTGTGTGTGCGCGTGTGTGTGCGTGTGTGTGTGTGCATGTGTGTGTGTGTCTGTGTGTGTGTGCGCGTGAGTGCGTGCGTGCGTGTGTGTGTGTGTGTGTGTGTCTGTGTGTCTGTGTGTGTGTGTGTGTGAAAATCCCAGGCGATCAGCAGTTTCTGAGATACTCAAACCACCCCATCTGGCACCAACAATCAGTCACTTCGATCACATTTCTTACCCCCCCCCACTCCACCCCATTCTGATGCTCTTCTGCTCTGAGTTGCTGCCACGTGACTATCACACTGGGGGAGGGGGGGCGTTAGGAACAGACCCAAATGTAAGACACAGACACTGAAGTGCAAGGAGCAGGACTTGACTAGAGTAGGGACGTGACAGGATACAGACAAGGAGCAGGGACAAGAACGCAAACTTGGGCTGGGGAAAGCGGGACCAGGACTAGAAACCATTGACGAGGAGACAAGGCTTCAACTCCGAGCCTGAGACTGGACAAGGACGCAGAACCTGAGTCTTGCCTCGGGCTCGGACCCCAGAACCAGGCAAGGACATGACATGGCTTCAGAACAGGACTGGCTGGGGTCTCGGGGCTTGAGACTAGAGGTTAGGGCTTTGGCTCTTGAGCTTGGCTGCAGGATCCTCAGGGCTGGAGTTCCTGGAGCTACTCCTGGGCAGGGCGCAGAACTCCCGGGCAGGACATGGAACTTCACCCCACAGAGGCAAGGACAGGGAGGGACGGACCCAACTTCAGGGTAACAGCAAACGTCCTGCTTACCCAACAGAGGCAAGGGGCAGGAAGGGACAGAACCAACCACAGGGTAACGGCCATTACAGACTGGCTTACCCAATGGAGGCAAGGACAGGAAAGAAGCTCAATCCAGGGTGGCTCTGAGTCTCGGGGCAGCCGGCAACCTTGGCTGGCTACAGAAACAACAAAGTTCATACCACGATGGCTGTTCTGACGGGTGGCAACAAGGCTCCATGAAGCAGTGGTCCTCCAACCAGGCCGAGAGATCAAGAATGGTTTCACTAGCCTTCCATCAGCAGGTTGCTCCAAGGGAGATTGACAAGACAAACCAGCAGCCCACACTTGACCCCAAGGCCACTTATATTCCAAGCCCCAAGATGGGAATCAGGTGCCTATGGTTAACTCAACCAAACGAGGGACAGCTGGAAGACCCGGAGTCCTGAGTCCACGGACCGGACCATGAACCGGATTGCGGACTTCACGGACTGGACCATGACAGTGACTGGCTGATGAGAAGTTTGCATTAACCAGCAGGCGGACAGGGTTACCTGATAAAAGTGGCCGCTGAGTTTGCACGTTGCCCTGTTCTCTTAGTCTCAGGGGAAGACCGCACTGCTGCAGTCACAGTGACCGCGCAGCCAGAAATGGGTCATGGTTTCTTGGGTCTGGTCCTCCACTGTTCGTTCTGGTCGGGGGTTGTGGACTCCTTTTCCTGGAGCTTTGATGCACATAAACCACTGGGGCTGGGAGGATAGACCGTGCTGCCAAAGGAGTCTGTGCCTGAGCAAGTAAATACTCATTCAGGAACTTGGAACAAGGCCTGGACCTTTAAAGACTTACTGCCCGCTCGTCGTCGTGACTATCCCTGAAGGTCGAGGATGATAGTCTTCATTCTGTTGATCTACTTGTGGGCTCTCAAGTGGCTTGTGAGTCCAATCTTGGCTTTGAAAGTTCTTCCGCATTCATATAACCATATAACTATATAACAATTACAGCACGGAAACAGGCCATCTTGGCCCTTCTAGTCTGTGCCAAACTCCCGCTCTCTCCCAGTCCCACCGACCCGCACTCAGCCCATAACCCTCCATTCCTTTCCTGTCCATATATCTGTCCAATTTAACTTTAAACGACAACATCGAACCTGCCTCAACCACTTCTGCTGGAAGTTCATTCCACACAGCTACCACTCTCTGAGTAAAGAAGTTCCCCCTCATGTTACCCCTAAACTTTTGCCCTTTAACTCTCAACTCATGTCCTCCTGTTTGAATCTCCCCAACTCTCAATTGGAAAAGCTTATCCACGTCAACTCTATCTATCCCCCTCATAATTTTAAACACCTTTATCAAGCCCCCGCTCAACCTCCTACGCTCCAAAGAATAAAGACCCAACTTGTTCAACCTTTCTCTGTAACTTAGGAGATGAAACCCAGGTAACATTCTAGTAAATCTCCTCTGTACTCTCTCTATTTTGTTGACATCTTTCCTATAATTCAGTGACCAGAACTGTACACAATACTCCAAATTTGGCCTCACCAATGCCTTGTACAATTTCAACATTACATCCCAACTCCTATACTCAGTGCTCTGATTTATAAAGGCCAGCAAACCAAAAGCTTTCTTCACCACCCTATCCACATGAGATTCCACCTTCAGGGAACTATGCACCATTATTCCTAGATCCCTCTGTTCTACTGCATTCTTTAATGCCCTACCATTTACCGTGTATGTCCTATTTTGATTAGTCCTACCAAAATGTAGCACCTCACATTTATCAGCATTAAACTCCATCAGCTATCTTTCAGCCCACTCTTCTAACTGGCCCAAATCTCTCTGCAAGCTTTGGAAACCTACTTCATTATCCACAACTCCACCTATCTTAGTATCATCTGCATACTTACTCATCCAATTTACCACCCCATCATCCAGATCATTCAGGACAGATAGTTCTAGATGGCAGGTTGGGATTTGGTTGTTGCTGCCTCTCTTCCCATTTTCTTCTCTTTTCTTCTAATTCTGCACATCTGTTGGCTTCGAAAGTTGCTGTTCCTTCTCGGATGATGGCTTGCTAGAGTTTCCTGTCCTTGGCATTGGTTTCCCAATTGTTGATGTCGATGTTGCATTTCTTCATGTTGGCTTTTAAGACCTCTTTGAATCTCTTCTGCTGTCTGCCTCTTTTATGTTTGCCTCCTTTAAGCTGGGAGTAGAAGATTTGTTTCGGCAGACATTCGTCTTTCATCCGAACAACATGACCGTTCCATCTGAGTTGGTTCTTGACGACGTAGGCTTCAATACTTGTTGTTTTTGCTTCATTTAGCACACTGACGTTGGTTCTCCTAGCTTCCCAGCTGATATTTGAGGTGTTTTGAAGACAGCGTTGATGGAACTTTTCAAGTGCCTTCAGATGTCATCGGTATGTTGTCCAGGTTTCTGATGCATACCAGAGCGTTGGGATCACCACTGCTTTGTACACTAACATTTTGGTGTTTGTTCCGATGTCACGATCATGAAAGACTCTTGTTCGGAGACGTCCAAAAGCTGTTCTAGCACATTTAAGACGATGTTGGATCTCAACGTTGGAGGAGAGGTGACTTCCAAGATACGGAATCACCAATTGTGTTCAGGGCAGCTATAAAGGTCCTCCGTCCCTGTCTGTCCTTGGCCAATCTTGGCCTTGATCTGTGGTCGGGGCTTCCTTCATCTTGCCAGCAGCTTCCCCTCGCTTTCCAGAGAACGAGAACATAGAAGCATTGTTTTCCGCGAACAGACTTGCAGACCTCGACCTTATTTATGGATACATACATGGAATTATGATGTAGTGGCCATTACAGAGACTTGGCTGGCACCAGGGCAGGAATGGATTCTCAGTATTCCTGGATTTCAGTGCTTTAAAAGGGATAGAGAGGGCGGAACAAGGGGAGGAGGGGTGGCATTACTGGTCAGGGATACTATTACAGCTACAGAAAGTGTGGGTAATGTTGCAGGATCCCCTTTTGAGTCAGTATGGGTGGAAGTCAGGAACAGGAAGGGAGCAGTTACTCTACTGGGGGTATTCTATAGGCCCCCTGGTAGCAGCAGAGATACAGAGGAGCAGATTGGGAGGCAGATTTTGGAAAGGTGCAAAAATAACAGGGTTGTTATCATGGGTGACTTTAACTTCCTTAATATTGATTGGCACCTGATTAGTTCCAAGGGTTTAGATGGGGCAGAATTTGTTAAGTGTGTCCAGGGTGGATTCCTGTCACAGTATGTGGACAGGATTACCAGGGGGAATGCCATACTAGATCTAGTAATAGGTAATGAACCGGGTCAGGTTACAGAACTCTCAGTGGGTGAGCATCTGGGGGACAGTGACCACCGCTCCCTGGCCTTTATAATTATCATGGAAAAGGATAGAATCAAAGAGGACAGGAAAATTTTTAATTGGGGAAAGGCAAATTATGAGGCTATAAGGCTAGAACTTGCGGGTGTGAATTGGGATGATGTTTTTGCAGGGAAATGTACTATGGACATATGGTGGATGTTTAGAGATCTCTTGCGGGATGTTAGGGATAAATTTGTCCCGGTGAGGAAGATAAAGAATGGTAGGGTGAAGGAACCATGGGTGACAAGTGAGGTGGAAAATCTAGTCAGGAGGAAGAAGGCAGCATACATGAGGTTTAGGAAGCAAGGATCAGATGGGTCTATTGAGGAATATAAGGAAGCAAGAAAGGAGCTTAAGAAGGGGCTGAGAAGAGCAAGAAGGGGGCATGAGAAGGCCTTGGTGAGTAGGGTAAAGGAAAACCCCAAGGCATTCTTCAATTATGTGAAGAAAAAAAGGATGACAGGAGTGAAGGTAGGACCGATTAGAGATAAAGGTGGGAAGATGTGCCTGGAGGCTGTGGAAGTGAGCGAGGTCCTCAATGAATACTTCTCTTCGGTATTCACCAATGAGAGGGAACTTGATGATGTTGAGGACAATATGAGTGAGGTTGATGTTCTGGAGCATGTTGATATTAAGGGAGAGGAGGTGTTGGAGTTGTTAAAATACGTTAGGACAGATAAGTCCCCGGGGCCTGATGGAATATTCCCCAGGCTGCTCCACGAGGCAAGAGAAGAGATTGCTGAGGTTCTGGCTAGGATCTTTATGTCCTCGTTGTCCAGGGGAATGGGACCGGAGGATTGGAGGGAGGCGAATGTTGTTCCCTTGTTCAAAAAAGGTAGTAGGGATAGTCCGGGTAATTATAGACCAGTGAGCCTTACGTCTGTGGTGGGAAAGCTGTCGGAAAAGATTCTTAGAGATAGGATCTATAGGCATTTAGAGAATCATGGTCTGATCAGGGACAGTCAGCATGGCTTTGTGAAGGGCAGATCGTGTCTAACAAGCCTGATAGAGTTCTTCGAGGAGGTGACCAGGCATATAGATGAGGGTAGTACAGTGGATGTGATCTATATGGATTTTAGTAAGGCAGTTGACAAGGTTCCACACGGTAGGCTTATTCAGAAAGTTAGAAGGCATGGGATCCAGGGAAGTTTGGCCAGGTGGATTCAGAATTGGCTTGCCTGCAGAAGGCAGAGGGTGGTGGTGGAGGGAGTACATTCAGATTGGAGGATTGTGACTAGTGGTGTCCCATAAGGATCTGTTCTGGGACCTCTACTTTTCGTGATTTTTATTAACGACCTGGATCTGGGGGTAGAAGGGTGGGTTGGCAAGTTTGCAGACGACACAAAGGTTGGTGGTGTTGTAGATAGTGTAGAGGATTGTCAAAGATTGCAGAGAGACATTGATAGGATGCAGAAGTGGGTAGAGAAGTGGCAGATGGAGTTCAACCCGGAGAAGTGTGAGGTGGTACACTTTGGAAGGACAAACTCCAAGGCAGAGTACAAAGTAAATGGCAGGATACTTGGTAGTGTGGAGGAGCAGAGGGATCTGGGGGTACATGTCCACAGATTCCTGAAAGTTGCCTCACAGGTGGATAGAGTAGTTAAGAAAGCTTATGGGGTGTTAGCTTTCATAAGTCGAGGGATAGAGTTTAAGAGTTGCGATGTAATGATGCAGCTCTATAAAACTCTGGTTAGGCCACCCATGGAGTATTGTGTCCAGTTCTGGTCACCTCACTATAGGAAGGATGTGGAAGCATTGGAAAGGCTACAGAGGAGATTTACCAGGATGCTGCCTGGTTCAGAGAGTATGCATTATGATCAGAGATTAAGGGAGCTAGGGCTTTACTCTTTAGAGAGAAGGAGGATGAGAGGAGACATGATAGAGGTGTACAAGATAATAAGAGGAATAGATAGAGTGGACAGCCAGCGCCTCTTCCCCAGGGCACCACTGCTCAATACAAGAGGACATGGCTTTAAGGTAAGGGGTGGGAAGTTCAAGGGGGATATTAGAGGAAGGTTTTTTACTCAGGGAGTGGTTGGTGTGTGGAATGCACTGCCTGAGTCAGTGGTGGAGGCAGATACACTAGTGAAGTTTAAGAGACTGCTAGACAGGTATATGGAGGAATTTAAGGTTGGGGCTTATATGGGAGGCAGAGTTTGAAGGTCGGCACAACATTGTGGGCCGAAGGGCCTGTACTGTGCTGTACTATTCCATGTTCTATGTTCTATTGAACTGAATTGACCTTATTTCTTACGTCCTTCACACACATGAGGAATAAAAATCTTCACGTTACGCCTCTGTCTAGTCATAGTCATAGTCATACTTTATTGATCCCGGGGGAAATTGGTTTTCGTTACAGTTGCACCATAAATAATAAATAGTAATAGAACCATGAATAGTTAAATAGTAATATGTAAATTATGCCAGGAAATAAGTCCAGGACCAGCCTATCAGCTCAGGGTGTCTGACCCTCAAAGGGAGGAGTTGTAAAGTTTGATGGCCACAGGCAGGAATGACTTCCTATGACGCTCTGTGCTGCATCTCAGTGGAATGAGTCTCTTGTTGAATGTACTCCTGTGCCCACCCAGTACATTATGTAGTAGATGGGAGACATTGTTCAAAATGGCATGCAACTTAGACAGCATCCTCTTTTCAGACACCACCGTCAGAGAGTCCAGTTCCATCCCCACAACATCACTGGCCTTACGAATGAGTTTGTTGATTCTGTTGGTGTCTGCTACCCTCAGCCTGCTGCCCCAGCACACAACAGCAAACATGATAGCACTGGCCACCACAGACTCGTAGAACATCCTCAGCATCGTCTGGCAGATGTTAAAGGACCTCAGTCTCCTCAGGAAATAGAGACGGCTCTGACCCTTCTTGTAGACAGCCTCAGTGTTCTTGAACCAGTCCAGTTTATTGTCAATTCGTATCTCCAGGTATTTGTAATCCTCCAGCATGTCCACACTGACCCCCTGGATGGAAACAGGGGTCACCGGTACCTTAGCTCTCTCAGGTCTACCACCAGCTCCTTAGTCTTTTTCACATTAAGCTGCAGATAATTCTGCTCACACCATGTGACAAAGTTTCCTACCGTAGCCCTGTACTCAGCCTCATCTCCCTTGCTGATGCATCCAACTATGTCAGAGTCATCAGAAAACTTCTGAAGATGACAAGACTCTGTGCAGTAGTTGAAGTCTGAGGTGTAAATGGTGAAGAGAAAGGGAGACAAGACAGTCCCCTGTGGAGCCCCAGTGCTGCTGATCACTCTGTCGGACACACAGTGTTGCAAGCACACGTACTGTGGTAATGTGCGTAATGTACAATGTGCAACCGTAGTAATTTATAATGAATAGAACTATCAAGGTTAACATAGAAATACACTCAAATCAGCGTGTTAGTCAGTTCTGATGGCCTGGTGGAAGAAGCTGCCCCCGGAGCCTGCTGGTCCCGGCTCTCTGAGCCGATGCGGGCACAAGTCCAGCCCGCGGGGCGCAGGGTTCGCCGCGGGATTTCCTCCCTGCGCCGCCGCCGAGGCGATGACCAGTCAGCCGACTGACGGTTACACAGAGGCCGAGCATTCGCGAGCCAGCGGCGCGCTGGCGGCGTCCTGGAGCGTTTGCAGGCGGGCCGCCCAGGTCGGAGAGCAGCGCGACGCCAAGTTAGAGAGTTGTTGACATTACATTGCTGGACATTAAACCAGAAAACCTGATGTAAGGCAGGGATGAGTGCCCTGGAAGGTTATAATGGGCAGATTTAACTCGATTGCATTTTCTCACTTGCTGAGTGACTTTAGTGTTGGCTGTGAACTGTGAAAGTTCCATTTAGGTCGAAATTATTAACTGCAGGAGGTTTGGGAACTCAGGGAGTCAGAGGCGTCACACTTGCTGAAGTGTGACATTCTCGAGGCTGGCTCTCAGGGGCGGAGGCGATTCCGACAAGGCTGTTGTTATTGGCAATCTCGGAGCGCCCCGAGACAATGATGTCGGTGCCCTGCCT